>NC_050591.1:31485718-31535718 GCF_013368585.1 Megalops cyprinoides | reverse complement strand
ACAAACCCCCCTGCAAAGCACCACCAGTTTGCCTCCTTTCCGCCGGTGCCGACTGAAACGGTATCCACGCGCACAGCGGCGAGAATTAAAAACAAATAAAAGTTATATCGCTGATATTTCCTGAGATGGAGAGGAGGAAATCAAGGTGAGGAAGCAAAAGAAAGGAGGAGGGAGAGGAAGGGACCGAGCAGGGGAGATGGAGGGGAGGAAAGGAGAGATGAGAGCAGCAGATGAAAGAAGAGAGAAGCGGGGAAGAGGGTAGAAAGGAGAGGGGAGGGGAAGGGGGAGAGGAGTGAGAAGACGGACAGAGTACAAGGAAGGAGAGAGAGAGAGAGAGAAAGAATGGACATTAGGAGCATTAGGGAGGAGATGGAGGAATATTGAGGAGTAAAAAAAAAAAAGCAATGTGGTGAACTCTTCATGTAAGAATCACTATTATGGGCATTAATTCTAATATTCCAAACCAGTGGAACTCAAAGACAAAACTGGCTCCTTGGGAGAAAGAAGCAGTTAATAAAATCTCAGCAGACAGGCGTAATCCCTACGCAGTGACTCCACATTATCTGAGTGAACTGGTGTGACCTCAAAGCGCAGAGGGAGATAGGGATCTGCAGGACCCAGTCAGACAAGTTGGGAGTCAGTCTGTATTAGTGACATTCCCATCTCTCTGTGCTGGTAGGGGTCTGGGTCAGACTCTGCTTAATTAACACCACCACTGTGTGTGTGTGTGTGTGTGTGTGTGTGTGTGTGTGCGCGCACACACACATGGCATATTTGAAGTGTGTGTGTGTTGAGAATGTGTTGTATTGATCTGATGTCTGAGGTAGAAATTCCCAGAATTTCACTGTCTGTCAAATACGCAGCCTGTTTGATCTTCAAATTGAGAATGAGCTGGAGAGACAGAGACAAAGCAACAGGGAGAGAGAGCGAAAGAGAAAAGATACCGACTTATCAAAACAAAGAGGTTTTATTTTTTTCCTGAGGAGCACAAAAGCTGGTAGAAAATGTCAAAATTAAAATAAGTCCCTTTTATTATGGTCCTTTAAAGTTGCAGGAAGAAAAAGATTAAAGGAAAAACATGTATTTTCTCCTGTCGTTCTAATACTGTAATTAATGTTATGGCGATAACGATCACTTCCATTACCTTTCAGACAAACTCCAGACGGACCGACGGGCATTCTGCTGAAAACGCACCGCCTACCCCACAGATGTGCTGCGCGTATCTGCACACATAGATACACTTCTCTCTCTCTTAAAGATGCAACGTTACAAAAACGGGCATTCTCACACAGAGATAGGATATCACTCAGGATGGGGGAAAAATATCTCTGCCTGACAAACAGTAAAGCAGATAGCCAGCATTTAAAGGAGGCTTTATTCTCTATCTCCGGGCTGCTCAAGCCAGCCGGCTGACTCTGACACGGCCTCTATCAGAAACAAACAGTGTCTCACTGTGCAAGCACTTCAAAACGCAGTGTCCCCCGATGCTCGTGAGGTCACCGGAATGCCAGGTGACCCCTGCGTCCTCGATAAGGCGACGCGGTCACTTTGAAGCCGGCCCTGAAATGGGATCGCTGTCGACTGATGTGGCAGCGACTCGAACCTGAGCTAAAGGTCCTCGGTTGGCACAAGATGATACGGTCAGCTCATGATACGGTGCGATACATTTCGTGAAATGGGACTTCAGGGAGACACAGAGATGAAAACGTGGCTTCGCCTCTCTTTCCCTCAATGTGCTCCCTGTCCAGACCTACAAACACTCCATACTTAACAGTATAGTGTGTGCACTAAGAATGCAATGGCCTCTGTCCCGATAGAGGGAATTTCTAAACCCTGACTGCAGCTTGTCGTCATTGGCAATGCACCTCTGGAGCATCCCACTAATGGCTCCTCAGTAGACTGGAGAGAACAAGCAATCTACTGCACCTTATCTGCAGCATTCTGACCTACAGAGGACCCCACCTCAGTGGCACTGCAGACCGTTTAATACCAGAGGGACAGAATTCATGCTGAAGTGTTGTGTGTTCAGAAAAGCACCTTTTTCCAGTTATTATCAGGTAGACTGGGAAAAGGGTGGGTGTGTGTATGTGTGTGTGTGTGTGTGTGTGTGTGTGTGTGTATGTGTGTATGTATTGTATGTGAAAGAGCAATCCTATATATCAACAGGCTTTGGAAATACAGAGAGAGACAGAGAGAGACAGAGAAAGACAACGGGGTAAGAGGAGACAGAGAAAAGGGAGAATAAAGAGAAAGAAAAGCTACCTTTGAGTGATTTGAAAGGTAAATACTGTAACCTGATTAATATTGATTTGCCCTTGGAAAAGCCCTGTGGCTTTCCTGAGGGGAAGGATGTTACACAGTAATGTTTTGCAGGCCGAATGGCTCACTCTATAGTACATGTCCAAACTGTCTACACATCCTTACATTAGTATCCTGGTATAAATGCACAGTGCACCTCCCGTGTCTGAACTTCCCCTCTCCCGTAACGAGGCAGCAGAGAGAAGTGAATGGAGTGTAGTTGTGTGTGAGGTGGAGGTTTGCCACAGAACGGACCCGCCCCCCCCGGGCCCTCATCGCCTGCCTCTGACTGACTGGCCCCCGGGGCTCAGTGAATCAATGAGGGCTCTGTGGCGCGGAGCGAGCCGGAGATTAACGGCCCGGCCTTTCAAGCCCTTCCAGCCGCTCACCTGTGCCGCTCACCTGCGCGGCCCACCTGCACGCATCTGGCGGCCGGGCCCGCTCGCCTGTCATCGCCCCGCGGCCTGGCACTGGAGCCTGGGCAGAGGCAGAGACCTCCAGGAGGTGCTAAAGAGATGTGTAATCAGGGCTTTGGACAGGCCGATCGGTGCCTGGCACAGGGAGCAGGTGGAGTTTGGCAGTGTGAGAGAGAGAGGAGTCACTTGACGGTGACCATGACCAAGAGGTGCAAATAGGCCCTGCTCTGCCAGTGAGCCATTCCGGGCAAACCCGTGGATACAGAGCGCAAACACAGGGGTATAAAAATGAAGGCGAGAGAGACAGAAAGAGGAAAGCAGAGGGTGGGGGGAGGAGCAGGAGAGGGGTAGGGCAGACGCAGAGGTTCACTGTGTACCACTGAGGTTAGGGGTACGTGCATTTTAGGAGACGGACTCACCTCCCCCGGGGAACATCGACGTCATCCTTCCTCCAGCGGACCGAGGGCTGCGGGTCACCCTGGACCTGGCACCGGAACTCCACCGCCTCCTCCTCCAGGACCACCTGGTTAATGGGCCGGCGGAGGAAAGTGGGCCTCTCTGTGGGAGAGGGACGGGGACAGGAAGACATGAGGCAACAGACACATAAACACATGTGTATGTGCACAGGTACAGAGAAATATGTGCGGGACCAGGGGAACACAAGAAACCGTGAGACTAGAGTAACAAGGGAATGTGTGTGTGTGTGTGTGTGTGTGTGTGTGTGTGTGTATGTGTGTGTGTGTGTGTGTGTACAGCTAAGCAGGAAACTGTGTGGGACCAGAGAAACACAAGAACATGTGTTTATGTACACAGCTAAACAAAAGACGCGAGGCCAGGGGCACAGCAGCTTATGTGTATGTACACAGCTAAACAGCAAACTGTGTGAGACTCACAGGAACATACAGAATGAGAGAGTACAGGAATATCAGAGTGTGTGTGGGAGACCAGAGGAACACTGGACATTGAGGGTGGCTGCACTCTCAGTTTAGGAATACAATAACATTTCTGAGCACACAAGAACACGGAGAGGTTTTGTATGCAGAAAGGCACTTTGAGGCACCTTCAAATACTGCTATGATGTTTCAGCAGAATAAATGCAGACTGAGACCTCCTCTAAATTAGGTTGACAGACACAGTGTGACTCAAGTCTTAAGCAGGGAAATGAAGTCTATGTGACCTGTCAGAGGGAGAGGAACTTCTATTTAAACTCATTGTGTTAAACTGACCTCAATTATCCAGCACCAGAGGTCTGAGTCCGCCAGCTCTGCTTGTCTGAGACTGAGAAGTGCAAACTCAACCTTGTGAGAGAGCTGACGAGGTCTCGTTTTGAAAATCAGTTCTGAAATATGACAAATGATGACTCTGTGCTGTGCTGATCTGGGCTGTGTCATCCCTTTGATTTAGGACGGTCTCAGCTTTGGTTTCAGCTGATAGGAAACACACATGTAAAAAGAGTTCATCCTTTTTCCTGACTACTATAGCTAGAGGCAAATACGAATATAGCTGAAATCTTCAACTAGATCCCATCGTGAGGGACTCTGATTGGTAGTTAGGGCCCCACCTGTGTTCCCATAGAAACCGCTTAGGGGAACCTGTCCTTACCGAACACGGTCAGGTGGGCTGTCTCGCTCTCCCTCTCGCCCACCATGTTGGTGCCCACGCAGATGTACATGCCGGCGTCGCTCTTCCTGGTGTTAGAGATCATCAGCTTCCCGCCCCGGATCTGAAACAGACAGACAGACAGACACACAGACAGATGGTCACATACAGCCCTCTCAACTCCCACGAACTGCCTTGCTTCAGTTGCAGCAGAACATCTCCACTGGTGATAATCTGGTGCACACAATGTGCTGTCTCAATGACTCGACAAGTCTCAACAGGTGACCGAGTCACAGCACCGGCGGCAGACCTCCCTGGCCCCACAGGGGGTGGGGTCCGGGTGGGGGGAGTTCGGGGGAAGGTGCGCTCACCGTGATCCTGTCCTCCCTGTCGTCGATGCGCACTTTGTCCTTCTTCCAGTAGATGGTGGGCTCGGGGTGCCCGCGTGGGGGCTGGCACTCCAGAATTGCGGGCTCCCCCGCCGCCACCACCACGTCCGTGGGGTTCTGCCTGAAGTCATCACGCAGCACTGAGGGGAGAGGGGGAGAGAGACACGCAGAGGGGTGAGAAACCACCCCCACGCTCCAGCCTGTGAGGTGTTTCCTATTGCGAATTATCAGGAGCTATCCCTGTTTATCTGCGTCTATCTGTGAATAAGTCAGGCGGGAAATGTAAACATATTTAATTCTGGGATTCTGGGTTTCCTCTCACGCAAATAACATGCGGTCCTCTGGTCCGCTTTCCCACTGTGCAAAGTTTTCCTTTGCTCGGCGTATCGGGGGCAACATCTGATTGGAGGTAGCAGGGATCCCCATGGAGACAGTGGGAACAGTCAGGGGGGAAAATGCCCTGCAGCTTGTTGTCAATCACATCATACGGCTAGAGAAGGTACAGGACTGCACCTCCCTGACAGTTTGTGTGTGCGGCTGGTGGGTGGTCTGTTACATCATCAGTCTGTGACACACATCCACCCCCCAACACATGAAAGTGAGCCAGGGCACTCAGGCACCCTTTCTGCTGAGCTATTGCACAATCAAACTAGCCAGCGTAAACCGGAAACCGGTTCACTGTTAACCCAATACAATCTCCATCGCAAAAAAGCCCTTTTCATATTTCCATTGTGTCCCTAATGCTGCATGCGGTACAATTGCATGGATGTAAATGATCATCCTGCTTGCTGCAGGAAAGAGGAAACAAATTATCTCAGTGGTCTTGGCAGTTAGTGACAAATTATTAAATGAGAAAATAACTGATCTTCCATGAAAAGGAAAGTACAGGGATATGGGGCAGTGTGGCATACTGTTTAAGGAGCAGGACGTGTAACTGAAAGATTAAAAGATTGATTCTCCACTGGGGAACTGCTGACGTACCCTTGAGCAAGGTACTTAACCCACAGTTGCCTCAGTAAAATATCCAGTTGTATAAATGGACAATATTGTAAAAAAACGAACTGATATAAGTTGCTCTGGATAAGAGCATCTGCTAAATGCCAGTAATGTTAAAAAAGTAATGTTCTAAAACTCTACGACTAAGTATCAAAACCGATTTCAGAGCAGTCGTTTTTTTTCTTTAATATAATTCAAACCCACGCTAGATTGGAGAGCCCAGATTACAGAGAAGCTTCAGGCTGCCACAGCATCTGCACCCCCCCCCCCCCCACAGGATGAAGTGGGGGTGGATGGGGGGGGGGGGGTTGTTTGAGGAGCAACGCATCAAGGGAGGCTCCGCAGGTTCTTATGCAAATCCCGAGTGGTGTAAAAAGCGGGATTATACCAGGCTAACAGGTCCCCGAGCGATGCTCCACTCCCCCGTTCTCCTCCGCCCGCCGAGGAGGGGTACGGCATTGTCTGTTTATTTATTTATTTCCAGAAAGAGCGGGGACGGGGGAGTTGGGGGGGTGGGGGGGGGGGGGGGAGGAGAGAAAGGCTTTCAACCCAATTATCCAGGGGATGGAGGCGCACATAGCAGGACTTTGTGTGACACGAATTCAAATTAAACCAACACGCGAGGAGGGGAGAGCAAGCACAAAGAGGGCCGGCTCTCTCTCTCACGCACGCACACGCTGAGGGAAATTAATATCTGGGTGACGGAGCAGTTTTCCATTGTTGTCTGTATTATGATGTGCAATAAAATGTAAAAAAAAAAAAAAAAAAAAAGGAAAGAAAAAGGAAAAAAAAAAAAAAAACGGCAGTAATTAGGAAGCTTTCAGCCCCAAACAGCTTTACCTCCTAGCTGGGGGGTTAACTGTGGCCGCGCATTGTATGCTGAGAGCACTGTAATTAGATGACAAATAGAAGGCCTTCTGTCCACTGCAGCGCTGTGCGTTTACAGTAATTGTGTGTTGTATGATTATTCAGCTTTTTGCCTAATTGCCTTGATTTATTACAGAAAACACTCTGCATCTGGATGATCTGTCTAGATCCGCAGCACAACAGGAGAACGGTTACTGTTAAAGATGGATAAATATTAATCACTGCATAAACATAATGACATGTTTCATACACTATTGTACATCCCAGAGATTTTAAACTGAACATGGCTGATTGGACAAACTGAAAACAGCAACAAATGGGGAGACACAGGCTGCCGTGTGTGTGTGTGTGTGTGTGTGTGTGTGTGTCTCAGTGGTAACCCTGGTTTTGGACTCCACCTCCATGCCCACTCTGAGTGTCACCTGCCACTTTAGGCCTCTATCCAGAGCTGTGATGGCACTGATGCCCTCATATACACGCTCTAAACACACACACACACACGCACACACACACACACACACACACACACACACACACACACACACACACACACACACACACAGACGTTTGTACACACACCCACAGATACACAGGCCGGCACACGCAAACAGGCTGACTGAGGCGAAGGCAAACACCGAAATGCACAAAGAGCGTCGGGCAAACAGGCATGCTGAGGGTGCAGAGGGCAGTGAGTAACCCCCTCCCTCTGAGCTGGACATTGGCTCTGCGTGCCCAACATGTTGCTCTCGACGGAGAAGCATGCCAGGAACAGGGGGCGGAGGGTTACGATTCAAAAATAACTGCAGTACTCCAGCCATCTTTGCATTCCTCTCTTGCGCTGCTTTTACACAGAAGACAAAGCAAGCTCCACTCTGTTTTCATTTACACTGCGATTAACAATAACCATCTGTCCTGTCTATGTTTAAGACTGCGTGTGTGTGTGTGTGTGTGTGTGCGATACTGTGTATCTGTCCTGTATGTGTGTGTGCGCATCTGTGAGATGACATGTGTATGTGTGCATATGTGTGTGTGTGTACTGTGTGTATGTATGCGTGTGTGTGTGTGTGAGTATCGCTCCTGTATTGCTGGTTTGACTCCACAGCCCCCGGGCATAGAGGCACATATCGGTTGGCAGACGTGAGGTAATTGCATTCTTATCCCTTCGAAACCCACGGTTCCTCACCCTCCAGAAACATCCCACCTCCTGGGGAAGCACAAGGCCCCTGTTTATGAGTGTGGATATTTCTATATTAATATTTATATATTTATACATCCACAGCCCTCTGCTTTCCCCCAAGAAACATGATAACTGACTTCCAGGACGGGCTACATCTGTCAGTCTGGCTGGAGGCGAAGAAGCCCATATCAGTAAAATATGAACCAGTCTGGGGTGTTTTTATTTATTTATTTTCCGCCGTCTAAAGAAGGCTCAGGGTGTCGTGTAGCTCTGAACAGGGGGTAAAGCGGAGCAATTTGGCAGGTTTGCACTTGGCAAAGCCTCAACTCCAGACACAAAGTGGAGGAGTCAGGTAGAGACTTGCACTCCGCGGCTGCGAACGAGCGGGGAGGAAGGAGGGCCGTGCCAAAACGTGCGAGCAGAAAGGACACGAGCTACTTCGCA
The DNA here is from genome assembly GCF_013368585.1 of Megalops cyprinoides. Classification (NCBI taxonomy): domain Eukaryota; kingdom Metazoa; phylum Chordata; class Actinopteri; order Elopiformes; family Megalopidae; genus Megalops; species Megalops cyprinoides. The sequence goes on along the minus strand of NC_050591.1, from coordinate 31,527,532 downwards.
GGGTGGAATGTCTGACACAGACGGGGGGGGGGAGGCGGACGCCAGGAGCCATTAGCCATTAGCAAGACCCGGTCGCTCCCGTTCTCCGAGCTCAAGCTGTCCCGCTCCCTCACCTGAAGGACGTCCCTGCGACGGACCCTCTGCTATCACGTCCAGAGAGGAACGCACAAGGGTGGGCGCTGGCTTCGCCGGGGTAATGAATGAGTCCGCCCGCGCCCCCGTTCAGCCTATCGGGAGCAGGATATTAGTCATCGGCGGATGACAACGGCTGTCTACGAGATTAGCGCGGAACCTTGACTCGGGCTACAAGCCGGGGAGGGGAGATAAGTAGGGGTGCACACGTCCTGCGAAAGGAATGTGTCTGTTTTAGCCTCGCTGAGGCCGTGCCGCTTGTGTTCTCCTCCTCAGGCTGACACACAACACACGGTGAAAGGAGCAAACGCTGCATACAGATGTACACAGACGAGTACATGGATACACGCACTTTTACACACGTACACATATACAGACACACACACACACACACACACACAGACACACGCACATGCACGCACACACATACACACACACATGCACGCACACACACACACAAACACGCACATGCACACACACACACACACACACGCACACACACACACACAAACGCATACATACACACGCATGCACATGCACACACACACACACACACATACACACACACACACACACACACAGAAAGAGACGCACATAGGCAGCCCCTCACAGCGCTTCGGGGTATCTATCTGAATTACTAATGTGAAAGTTTCCCCGTGTTTATTTATTATTTTATTTTTCCCATTAAACGAAGGAAAACGATCTTCTCCTGCATGTCTTTTCCTGCAGGTCAAGGCTGAACAGCACGCGGGGATTAAAAGAACAGCAGAAGCCTGGAGCCATTGTACACCGTGCGGCCCAGACGCCTTGCTCTCCAGCTCTGATTAAAACAAACCTCGTGTAGCTGTATACGGAGCGGGTTTTTTAGGAAATTGCTCGGAGCTACGATAGCATTTCATTCGAGTGCTTCCCAGAAGTGATTTCACTGCTCTACAGCAGAGTGCTATTACTGTATTACCCTTTCCAATTTCCATTTGAGAAGTGGTGTGAAAATATCAGTCACTTTTTAAAAACAATCCACTGTGTTTTTTTTATCAGTTATTGTTTAGAGAGAGATATCAGGGAGAGATTCTGCAGTCTGCTAAAGAATGTAAGATCATCCAATTACAGAGCGGGTGGGTGAGGGGGGCACTGACAGCTTTCTCACCGTCCCGCCCGGCAGCGAGCTCATCCAGCCTTCTCTGGCCACTGATGGGAGGGGTAGCAGGTCTGCAAGGTTATCCCACCCTGTGAACACTGGGGTCAAAAGCCATTGGGGGGAGATAGCCCCACAGCAACAGCCAAATGTGTTTGCTAATGTCCTTATCTGACTGGATTACCACACTGATGCAGCCTGTGCCTATTACCCCTCCCTAACCCACAAACACACACACACACACCGACACACACACACACACACACACACACGGCTTGACTCTGTGGCGGCTCTAGCACAGACCTGCTTCCTCACTGTGCAGCACAGAGAAAGGGTAGGGGGCATGCTGCAAAGGACAGCACGCACTTAAAGACTAATACACAAGCGTGCCCTTGAGTCATACAGACGGACTCCCAATGCACTCTCTTACGCTGTCATTAAGATCTTAAAAAGAGTCAATTTGCCAGACATGACTGAGAGACGTGAGGCCCAGCCTTTGTGAACGTGAGGTGTATGCATGGAGCATGACATCACCCTGCTTTTAAGAGACCGGGCCGGGTGACGTTTGCGTGTGTTACGCAGAGGAATTAGGACAACACGAGGGGGAAGGGAGAACAGAAGAGAGGGAAAAGGGGATGAAAAAAGGGTGAAAAGGTAAGGGGAGAAGGAACAATGAAAAGAGGGTGAAGGGGAAAAGAAAAAAGAGGGAGGAGAGGAGGGGAGAGGAAGGGCGGACGCACCCCACACGACCCTTTAGATTTGTCAAACGTCCCAGGGCTGCGGCTCCATCACCGACCCCCCCCAAACCCCCCACCCATCAACCCCCCATCCCCGCGCACTGGCCTAAACAAACACTCATTAAATCAGCTCCCCCTTCAAAGCTCCTTTTTTTTTTTCAAACAGCAGCCATAATTTGGCCTAACGAGCCCCCCCCTCCAGGCCAGCGCGGTAATGGCGGTAACCCGCGTGGCGCACGGGATCAAGCCTGCCGCCGTGCCCCGGAAAATGTGCCGTGTGCTCGTTGTGAAACAATATAATTAACTCTTAATGAACCTCCCCCTCTCCGGCCCCCCCTCCCCATGCACTCTTCCCCAAATTCAATTTGGCCTAATCCATGCTTTATGGTTATGTATAGCTCATTAAAATGTTAGTTAAAAACTCATTATGATTCACTCGGAGAAGAAATGGCTTCATTACAGTAATATGCCAAAAAGCAAAGAAAAGAGAGAGAGAGAGAGAGAGGGAGGAGGAAGGAAAAGAGGCAAAAAGAGAGAGCGGGAGAGAGAAGCGGGAGAGAAACTGAGAAAGGGAGAAAGAGAAAAGACAGCTTTCTAATCACTTAATTGTGACTAAAACGGAATACATTTGCATGATAATAATGATGTGCAGCAATTTCTGCGGTGCTCCGTAATTAACAAGCGGTGTAATTAAAGAGGCATTTTCCTAAAAAAAACAAAAAAAAACAAAAAGAAAGACAGACAGATTCCGGTGCCCACTCGACTTGACTCCGGTGCCGTCCCTCCGTTTTTGTACGCGGGGTTTACGCCTTCCCCTGGAAGCCACTAGTGGATGTGAGGAAGCGCAGCCAGGCCGGGCCGGGCTGGAACCTGCGGCTGGCTGATACAGGGGAACAATGCGCTGGGGGCCTCTTTGTGTCTGCGCTGATAAGCCGGCGCGTCACGCTAATGCGGCCTGCCGGTCCCCGATGGACATTTAATGAGCGGCGAGAGAAGGAAAAAAAAAACATAAAAATGAGGAATGATTTCCCGCCGACTTCCACGGACAATGGCGAGCTCTGCCCGGCGTGTTTGAGGGTGACACGGTGGACAGAGCAGGCAGGTGCACCCTCAGGTAAAAACACACCTGTCCGTTAATCCCTGACATACCATCCCTGTTACCTGTGATATAACACGGGTGTAATTCAGACCTCCACACTAGGTGGTGCAATCATTTTACCCAGCAGCTAATACCCTCTTCTTGCTTGGTGTAAAGGGCTGCTCCAGTGCAGCATCCCCTGGAGAGCCAGCTCTGCCGCACAGCGTGAGAGTGTGTGCGCTTGTTATGTCATATCCTGCTGAGTTCACAATGGCTGAATTTCTGCAGCGTTGCAGAACTATAGGCCTGTGATGTTGCGCAGCTATTTCTGGGAAATCGTATATTAGATATCACCCCAGGGCCTGCTCAGCACATTCAGAATGCCTCCGCTGAAAACCAGGTAATGCCACCAGACCCGCACACACAGGTGCCACGGCGGTAACAATCCCATCAGCCACCACAGGTGCCCAACCTGGCACAATCCAGACCTCAGCTGTGACACACCAGGCCCTGGGGTTGGGGGGGGGGGGGGGGGGGGCGCAGGAGGAGCTGACACCAGCCCATCAGTGACTGATGACTTAAATACAGACTCATTAGAGAGGCGCGCTGAGAGATGGATCACAGTGAGAGGCTGCGAGCTTCGAGGAGAAGAAAACAAAGAGAGAGAGAGAGAGAGAGAGAGAGAGAGAGAGAGAGAGAGGGGAAGGCTGATACTAATGACCTCTAAGCCTCTGTAGACTGAATGCTGAGGGCTGGCATGGGCACAGTGCCATGGTCAGATCCCTCAGCCATTAAGACCAGAACATTGTCATTATTACCACCATTAGATCACCATCCTGCTAAAGCCACTACTTTACACATTTGTTGACATCAAAATTTTGTTCAAAGGAGAATTAATCATTTGAACTAAATCATACAGAATTTGGGATTTGTGATGAATTTGTGACAAATCATACAGGCGTTGTGATTAAAGACAGATTCTAGAAAGCAACGTTGTGTGTACTGTAATATCCCTACAAAGCATCTTATATAGAAAATAAGTAAGAATTATATAAATAAACTATAAAGACCAGAGGTCTTTCCGAGAGAAATGTCAATGCCAGACACACCTAGAGTAAAAATAACTTGCCTTCTGGGAAGAGTGACTCACTGCTCAAAGTCAATACATATGCCATTCTGTGTCATTTTGCTACCAAACATTGCCAGGTTGACACAGGTCCCCATATTCTGGCTTCAACCATGCAGAGACTTCCAATGAGCCCACACAAAAAGGAAATATATCACAACATACTGAGAAATATCTTGTTCAGCTCAGGAATATATTGGAGATCCATTTAAAATGTATTAATGCACAGCAGAAACATTGCAATACAGAAAATGGTAGTAATTTACATATCTTCAACATATTGATTGAGATAAATAATATATTCTCTAAAATGCATTCTCATATACTTTTTTCGTGTGGGAGGAGTTTGCAAGACAAAGAGATGCAAAATTAGATTCTGAACAACAGAGCAGCCTATGCAATGCTTGCTTTCAGAAGTCTGTTCTTCCATTGTTGCTACCTTAATCAAGCCGACTTTGAACCAAAGCAGTGATGAGCAGAAGGGGTAGAGGCTGGGGGGGGGCATTACAGCATCACAGAGATCTGAGGAACTGCCTGCATTCATGCACTCTCTCCCTCTCTCATCCTGCAGCGACTTCACTCGCTGTGAGCGGCGGAGAACTTTCCGACCCTGATCTCAATTCCCGAGGAGTTCCCAGACTCCTCTGCACCTCCAGGTTACCTTCCCCTGCCTACCTTTACCTCCCTGACTAGTTTCTTGGAATCCTCTGTTGATGCGGACTCGTCCCTCGGGGCGATCATGCGAATGCGTAATTTTGGTAATGTGGGAGGCCTTGTATGCGATGTAAATTTAGCCACGGCTACCCGGACCCTGCTCGTTGCCAGTGTGGTTTCAGGGTAAAGAGGCGAGCCTGTCACTTCGGATCAGTGGCGTCTGGCGCGGAGGGGGGAGAGGCTGCAATGAACACTCTCCTCCTCTGCTTTGCCTCGCTCCGCTGTGCAGTCCACCAGAACGCTGGGCTGTTTGCTAATGCAGGAATAAATTGGCCAAACTGTACTGACAAGACCAGGGGAAAGCAGGCAGGAGGAGGCAACCCTGACTGCATCGGTAGCTTTCCCCCACTTAAGTTACATTATGGCTTATGCGTACACACACACACACACACACACACACACACGTACGCCTGCACACACACCCTCACAGGCCCGGCATTTTTAATTGCCCACATGCAGGGTATGCTCCTGGAGTCACTCAGGTGGAAGTGATATCTGGCGACACCGTGCCTCTTGGGCCGGGTCGGCACCAGCTGCAGCCAGAGAGAGAGAGAGAGAGAAAGAGAGAGGGACAGACCTGCAACACCTCCACAACACACCCAGCTGTTCAGGAAAGACTGGCGCCTGCTTGTGGCAGGTCCTCCCAACTGCACTAGCAGCAATGTTTCAGCGCTAATTGTACAGACGGGAGACAGTCAAACAGGCCCTAGTTCTTTTTCTTCCATTAGCTCTGTAGCGATCATGCTATACCCCACACCCATTTACGGAAGCATCGAGCTAATGATTCTGAAGGCCGAGGGCTGTTACGTTTGTGAAGCAGAACGACAAAAAAGCTGAGAGCGTCCTCCCTTCCCCGGGTTCAGAGGCTGTTAAATATTCCTGCTCTCAGAGCGGCTCGGATGCCACCCGGGCCCCCCGTGGGAAGGAAACGTCCTGCTGTGAGATTCTGCAAGCCGGCCTTCGTGCGCATCTTCATATAATCTTTAATAGCAGCCCCCACCCTCTCTCTTTTTTTATTTATTTATTTTTTTACCCCAGCCCATTTAAGTCGGCTCCATCCCTCTCTTTATAGCCTCCGACGTAATTGGATTGGCAGTAACGGCTGGGATGAGAGCCGTTTGGAGACGGTAAAAGGTGTTGCCGCTCGGCGGCTGCCTGCTTTTAATTAAGCTCTCTGCTGGAGACGAGGCGGTTTTATCTGCCGTGGTCTGATGAGCCCGTCGCAGGCTGAGGGGCTTTACAGCTGCTGGACCCCCCCCAATTCCCACCCCCACCCCCCCAATGCCTGCTTTTACCCCACCCCCCAACTGTGGGCGTATCTGCCCCCTTTCCTACATAACAGCACTGCATTTTCCTAACACCCAAACCTGGTATACAATACATCACCTAAATTTCTGCATCTTACTGTCCATCTAAATATAGGCCATGAAAACAATGCTCACTGTTTTACACCCCCGCATGCTACCTCCCCATTTCTGTGCATATTAATTGCTAATGGCAATACATTAAAGTCTATCGACCTTCACTGCAATATAAAATAGTATTGAGATGGATATGCTAGTCTACGGTGAGGCCGCGTGTTTGGTGGGCTGGGTTTAAGCCCGTACCCCGCCCCGCTCCACTTGTCTGGGTCAGATACGGGTTGGAAGTTTCCACCCGCTGGCTCACCGCAGGACCGTGGTGTTAATACAAGCAGAGCAGCTCCCTGTGATGAGGTCAGAGTGCGGGCAGAGACACCACCTGCCACAGTGAGGCGGTCAGGGGTATGGGAATCCTGCTACTCCTAAAACATTACTACCAGAGAAAGAACAGCAAACACAGAGGTCCAGAGTAGAGCTGGAAGCCTCAAGGTTCCTGGTTCAACTCCCTGCTAGGTCACAGATGCCGTACTCTTGGGCAAGGTACTTAGCCTAAATCTCCTCAAATATTAAAAATGTATGGATAACATAAAAACTGTAAGCTATGCAAGTCACTCTGGATGAAAGTGTCTGCTAAGCACTGTAAAACTGCTAATTCATGTTTTGCTCCCTGATTCCTCTGTTTATCAGGGAGGTGTTCCTCATCTCTCGCCATATCCAGACCCAGAGGATGGGGACTCAGCAGCTGCTGTGCTGCTGTTGGAGCAGGTGCAGTTTTGGCGGCGCTGCCCCTCTCTCCCGCCCCGCCCGCTCTCCTGCCGTGTCCGCGCTGGACCGTGATGAGAGAGGTGTTCATTTCGGTCCTTCCTGCTCTCCCGCACACTCCTCAATCCTCCTAATGGCGCTCTCAGATCATCTTTCCCCGCAATCAATACCGGCCGAGCCGAAGCGCCGCTCCGTTAAAGACGCTTTATTTCATTTGTGCTGCGTTTTCCTCCCGCAGGTGACAGGGACTGAGAGGCGGGCGGCCGAGCTGCAGGGTTCAGTTCTGCCTGTTAAATATGGCTTCCACCAGTAGCCTGGCTCAGCAACCCGGGCTGGGTTCCTAAAGCTCTGGCAGAGCAAGGCTCTTTAATGTAGCCGGGCTGAATAAATGCGGAGATTCCATCAAGGTTCACTCTGTCAGCCAGCAGGGCCGGTGTTAAATCAAAGTCAGCCCGGATGCAGAGACATTAAACTAGATTTATTGATCGCTTTATAGATCTTAACTGTTGAGGAAGAGTGAAAATTAAACTGGATACGGAGATGACCTTTACAACAGCCTCGCCCACGGAGAGGAACACATTTCTCTGTACACCTCTTATATGTGAGTGAAGGTGTGTGTGTGTATGTGTATGTGAATGTGTGTAATATGTGCATATACATAAGCATTTATGTGAGTGAAGGTGTGTGCGTGTGTGTATATGAATGTGTGTAATATGTATGTACACATGCATTGGTGTCTGTTAGTGTGCGTGTGTACATGCAGAAGCATGTGCATATAGTGTTGGTGTGTGAGTGTGTGTGTAAAAGTGCAGGTGTGCTTGTGTGTGAGTGTATGCCCGTATATGTGTGTGTGTGTGCGTGAGTGTGTGTGTGTGCGCGCGTGTGTGTGTGTGCGTGTGTGTGTGTGTGTGTGTGTGTGTGCGTGAGTGTGTGTGTGTGTGTGTGTGTGTGTGTGTGTGTGTGTGTGTGCGTGAGTGTGTGTGTGTCAGTGTGAGTGTGTGTGTGTGTGTGTGTGTGCGTGAGTGTGTGTGTGTGTGTGTGTGTGTGTGTGTGTGTGTGTCAGTGTGAGTGTGTGTGTGTGTGTGTGCGTGTGTGTGAGTGTGTGCGTGTGTGTGTGTGCGCGTGTGTGTGTGTGTGTGCGCGCGTGTGTTTACCCCCATTGCACATTATGGCTACACGCTCAGAATAAATGTGCGGTGGCCTTGCGCGCTCAGCAGCTGCCTGCAACATTAAGCACACCTAATCACACACGCTGCGCACTCCGGCGGCCGGGGGTGAGCGGCGGTACGGAAAACAGCCGCCCGGCCAGCGCCAGCACGCCGACCGCACTAATGACAAACAGATTGCTTTATTTCACCCCAGCCGCCCAGCGCAGAGAGGCGCTGATGTAAGGAGCCGGAAAAACGGGGGGCCTTTTTTTAGAAACTTTAGAAGACGTCTGCCGTATCGGGCCCTGGAAACGGCCGGCGCTCAACACAAAACAGGCAGTCTGCTCTGGGTGAGTGGCTCTGAGGATACGAGTGCGTGAGGCCGGCGCTTGAACTGCAGTTACCACAACGGTGGAAGTTTATATTTGAATTCAGCTGAAAAATGACAGCAGCGGTTCCTACCTAGGGGAACTGCTGAACTGGAGTGGCCTGTATGTCCCCTGGATGTCCCCCTGGTAAGCGGTAAGGACAGGTCTCATAACTGAAAGGTTGCTGGTTCGATTCCCAGCACTGGGGAACTGCTGTACCTTTGGATAAGGTACTTCAACTCAGGGCTGCCTCTGCAAATATCCAGGAGTATAAACGGATAATGTAAAAACTGTAACCTATGTACGTCACTCTGGATAAGAGTGTCTGATAAATAACAATATCATAAACATAATGTAAAAAGGGAGAAACCGTCACTCCAGCTGACTCCAGAGCGCCCCCCTCTGGGCAGAAAAATCCCGCCACACTGCGGTGGCGCCTCGCAGCAGCCGGTCTCCTGGCCAACAGGGTTTGAGTTCCAAATTCCTCCGTTCATTCCCGCAATCCAATTAACGCTAATTGCATCACGGTGACGGGCGGGTAATTGTGTCTGCCTCTGCTGTAATCAGCTTACCGCGGCACGGCAGCCAGCGATCCCTTCGAACGCAGTCGACCAGTTACGCTTACATAACCGGCGAAGGAGTCTCGTCTCCGAGTCACGCACAGGGGTCCCTGCAGCGCGAGAGGGGGGGTTAACCTCCGTCCGCAGAAAAAAGTTCTGATTTCACGTTGGGGCGAGGGCCGTCCGTTCCCGCAGAGCGGACCGCGTGTCGGTTTTTTTTTCCCCACACCACGCGCTCGTATTAGCATGCAAATCGAAAAAAAAATCCAAAAACGCACTGGCGGTCTCTCTCCACTGCACAGTGACATTTTTAAAGCGCTACCACATGGCAGTTACAAAGTACCGTTGCTTCTTTCTCTTTTCCTTCCCTCTCCTCTCTTCCTCTGGCCGTGAAATGAGACCATATGCACATCGGAAATTCCCCCGGTGTCGGTCTGTGTCGATAGCTGTAATTTCTTGACGGGGCAATCACTTCTGTTAGGTTAATTGTTTTGGAACAGAGACAAAGTTAATGGGGAAAAATCTAATTCGTGATATCAGAGGCCTCCTGAACTTCACTGAACCCACTGTGAGTGGGATAGCCAATCAATGAGGAACCAGCATCTTAGATTTTTCCCTAAACCGCAAGGACAAAACAGCAACTAAAGAGAACAGGCAATATATACAGAAGAACAGCTGAAGACCTGATTAAAAGCAGATGTTTTTTCTCTCTAATTACATCTAATGAAGACTTCCAGGTGGCCTCAAACCACAGCCTTCATGACATCACTCTCCTCCACTCTCCCAGTGATGCAATGATACAGGGGCATCAAAGATGGTAGGTTACTTCAAGATTTTACCTGTGTTGGACCCGAGCAGACAACTGTCAGTGACATGAGAAGTCATCGAAGGGGAGTTAGAAAGACATTAGAACACCCTATCAGCTATTGATGTGTCACACAATAATTGCTTTGACTCTATACAAATCAAACACCATATTACCACTGCATAAATACCATTTATCATTATTATAAAAAAAATGCATCAATAAATAAAATAAATGTGTATGATAAGAACAATGAGACCAATGTGCCAAGACAAATACGAATATATAATAGCTTTGGATATTCAATCTGTTGCCTGCTGCAATTCAATTCCTGATTCATCAAAACAACTGCTTTATATAAAAAAAAACCTCTGCTGCAGAGGACGCAGTGGAAACATCTTGCGATAATTCACCATCTTCGTTGAAACGTTTGTGACAGCACGATGTCTGACAAAGCCCCTCCCCTGTCCTGCGCCAATCACTCGCTCACATGGCGACGCGGGCGGAGACCGGCTCCCGGTGATTTATGAGGGCAACGGCAGCCCAAGGAGACGCCGTGATTGACAGCCCGTGCTGTTTAATTCCTGGTTAATAGAGCACTCCCGGTCCCATCACTGCACTGCTCACCCCCACTGCTCTTCCCCTCTCTCCCTCTCTCCCTCTCTCCCCCTCTCTCTCTCTCTCTCTCTCTCTCAGTGCTCTGTGAGTGCGGTTTGATATCACTATGTAATTAAAAACGCAAACATAACATAAACACGCTCAGAGCAGATACCCATGCTCAGGCCAACTCAAGCTCTGGGTCACTGTACACAGCCACAAGGGGCCATAGACTCCTTCTCCATGGCGTGGACCATGAGACATAACACGGCCCTGAACTGACCCCCCGCCCCCGTACCCCATTCCACCTCGTTCTCCAGGAGTGAAAGCTTTCTGCCTCTATCTGTGTTCCAGGGGGAGATACTGTATTATTTCAGTTTCATCTCATTTGGTCTTCCAGTGAAGTCTCCTCCAGCACAATTAAGCACTGGTGAAATTCAGTTAGTGACCCGCTGTATAATACTATTAACATCAGGCACAGAGAAACAGGGAATCAATACAAATTCTGCTCACAATTAGAGAATAATTCAATAAGCTCAACCTAGCCCTCAAGAGACCGAGAAAGAGAGAGAGAGAGAGAGAGAGAAAGAGAGAGGAGAGATTGAGTGAGAGAGAGCGATAGAGTGAAAGAGAGGAGATACCAGCGAAAGAGGCAGAAAGAGAAAATGAGAGCAAATGAGAAAGAGAGTGAACAGTGAAAGATAGACTGGTGGAAGATGAAGACAGTGTGAGAGAAAGCAGGAGAGAGAGAGAAAGAGAGAGAGAGAGAGAGAGAGAGAGAGAGAGAGAGAGAGAGAGAGAGAGAGAGACCCCGTGGTGTAGCCCCTGGATGAGAGTCAGCTGTGAGCTCTTATCTGGGAATCTGATGAATACAGACAGAGCTCTAAATGAGCCAGCTCCAGCACCCCGGGCCATCAGAGCCACGGAGAACATTAAGGCCATTTCGCATTCTGTAATCGCATTGTCCTGTAATGGGAATCTTGCTTTTTATTGCTCCGAATGGTTATGGCTTCCTTCATCCCCTCTCTATTAATTATTGAGCTGACTGTGGTTTACAGGCACACCCTTGGTGTGAGAGCATGCCAACGGGACAGGACCATGTGAAGACGTAGGTGTAGTGGTGTAGAGGTGTAGTCAAGGAAAGCTCCGAAGACTGATTCATTCAACTACTGTCATCTGAAAACATACACACACACACACACACATATAAAAGGAATGAATGAAAAAATAAGCATGGTTGCCTGAGTTACTGATGGCCACTCCTCGGCCTCTGGTCCATTACCAAACAAATTGAAAAAAAAAAGAAGAAAGAAACAGCACTGGTAGCCTCTGCTTCTGATCGTCCAATTGCTTCCAGGTCACCGAGAGGTCACCGTGATGTAATGACATTTCAAATTGTCCGCATCAAACCCCCCCAGAGGAGGCCAAAGGGGATCCATTAGAAGGGGGGGGGGGGGCGTGGAATGCAGCGATCAGCGGCGACTTAGGAATGACACTGCGGGATGGTCCCCTGCCTCCCGCAGGACTGATGGAGGGAGAGCCAGAGAGGCCGGGAGTTCCCTTTAATGGAGCCGTGCGGGAAATGAGCTGGAGAGGTGCGGACATCTCTCACCGGAGCCTCGGAGAGGACAGCGGAGACGCGGGAAAGGCATCGCATAGCAGCTGCGCACAGCCCTGAAGCCCTCGGTAATGAGAATGCAGCCAACCAGTGAGGCTGAGGAAAAGCACAGCTAACACTTACGGCGTGATCACCTGCCTTACGAGATCAAAGGGCAAGTACAGCTTTGATCATACCCCCGTCGCCCCCTTCTGGAGAGAGAGGGATGCTGACGGGCGTGGGGGTGTCGGGTGTTAGTTGGGGGTTGGGGTTGGTTGGGTTTATTCTAACCTGCTCAGGTCCCACTCTGGAATCATGACTGATACCATCAGCATGGCACTGTCAACCCAAGCTGCCACCTTCAGCCGCCTGTGATAATGTTTCCCTGAAATGGACTCAGAGCAGGAAAAAGCCTGTGCAGAAGCACACAGGCAGGCCCTGGGATTCATAAATTTATAGCTTGATAAGGAACAGGGCCCTGAATTGTTTTAATTGGTCTCCTCCAGCTGTTTCTCCTCAGCTCACCTCATCTAAAGGGAGGGAGACACTGCGGAAGAAAAAAAGCACCTTGAGATAAGCATCGCCGCACTAGGAGCGAGATGCCGTTCCTGGAGCTATCGGGGTGCCGAGCCCGGCCGCTCATCAGCCTTATTCTCCCGCTTCAAACGGAAAGCACCGGGAGCCGGGGAGTGCGGGGCTGACAGCACTGCAGTGCGATCCTTATCCTGCGTTTCAAACGCCCTCATCTCCGCCGGCAACACGGGGGGGGGGGGGGCAATATCAACCGCTCCACCGTCACATCCCGAAACGCGAGCCTCATTACTGATGCATCCCTGGCCCCGGCGGCCATTTGAATCCCCGCGTCACTGTCAGCACTCTGACGCCGCGCCTCGGTCTGGGCCGACAGCGCTGCGAATCCGGGGCACACGACACACTGCCCGCACGAACGCGGAGACAGGCTGAACCCTTGGCCTAACGCACACCGATGCTCCATACTGCAGCTACTACACCAACCTGAATATCCACTGAAAACAATACTCCTGTTTTTGTTTTAATGGGGTCTCCATTGTGGGCCTGTCCCTTGGAGTAATCTCATTCCAGAAGTCAAGACCCTCAGCTACTGTAGAAACTCAAGTCAAATATCATACTGCCTGTTTCCTGACTTGAGTGACAGACTTCATAAAAGGGGAACAAACTTTTTCATTTTTCAAAATTCTTGACATTACATTATTGCCATTTAGCAGACACTCTTATCCACAATATCTTACATAGGTTAAAATTTATATGTACTATCCATTTATACAGCTGGATATTGACTGAGGCAATTGTGGGTTAAGAACCTTGCCCAAGGGAACAGCAGCAGTACCCCAGCGGGGAATCGAACCAACAACCTTTTGGTTACAGGCCCTGCTTCTTACCACTATGCTACACTGCCACCCCATATGCAAACAGTGAGCAAATCGAGCCAATCTTCCAGGGTGTGTGTTTTTTAAACTGGGAGCCGGCCGCAGTCCAAGCGTGGCCGTTTTACATGGACTGGGGTCCGTCAGGGACAATGTTCGCCCCCACCGCTACGCGCAAAGAAAGAATATAATAATCCCGAGGAGTCGCCCGCTCTCACCGGTCAGTCCCGTTCCTTCCATTACATTAATGAAGCGATGAAGCGCGTTTAATCAATCCTAAAAGCGCCGCGTCATTATTGAGGCTCCATTTACGGAAAACAGTGCCAAAACAGCGCCCCTCTCTCCTGCAGCCGTCCTTTCGGGGGCGCTGACCCGGAAGCTGCCGGGGCAGGCTCCCCCCCACAGCCGCTGAATTATTCATGAGGAGCGGGGTGGGGTCTTTAACAGCGACAGGACAGTGTGTGAGATCTGAGCGCGCTGCTGGGAGAGGCGACTTCTGACCCCTATGCTGCCTTTCTGGCAGAATCTGGTTAGCGTGCTCGGCGGGAACACCCATCAAGTCAGGTAATTGTCCTGTGTTTTACATCAATATTACTCTGCGTGGGGATGGGTTTATGAACACCTCCTTACACACACAACCACACACACACACACACACACACACACACACACACACACACACACACACACACACACACTCTGAAAATAAAGACCATGCGGATGCACAGTTGTCATCCTCCCACCCCGCTCCCCATACGGGATTGTTCTGGCCGGGGTCTCGGCAAGCGGGCGCGTGATTGAAGCCGATCAGGTCAGTTGAGAAAATTCCTGAGTTAAAAGCAGCTTTTAGGATTCAAACGTGTCTCATTACCATAATCAGTTCATGGCTGACGACACTATGCGCCGCTATTAATGCAGGCAATTACTCCGGCTAAATGCAAATAGGCAGCGCCGTGGTCGGGTTGGGCTGGGGTCCGACAATCTGGGGGGTGGGAGCAGAGGGTCCCCCCCCCCCACAACCCTCCTTATCCTTCTCCTTGCCTCTTCCTCTCCTTCACTTTGGACCACCATCGTGAACTGACAGGACTGAAAACCAAAGGTTACGTGATCCAAGTCGGTCCAGGTAAGCGTCCGTTTGCCTGCCATTGCGAACACCATGGCGACCGCTCCACCTTGACACCTTCAAACCCCTCCCACCCCCCCCACAGTGGTGTCTGTGCTTTACAGTCAGGCCAACACATTTCACCTCCTGCTAACAGCCACCACTTGAGCCCCCGCTTAAATTAACACAGGGACAATCAATTAGTGCGGGTCGGTGTGTACACAGGGGGAGGGAGATAAGGGACACGCCGGGGATAAGGGTCTAAAGGCCGAGTGCCGCGCTGCGTAATGGCTCTGACAGGCTCATAACTCTGCTCTGATCTGACCCCCCCACTCCCCTCCGCCAGAGCCTTGGACAGAGTCCGCTCCCTCTCTCTCTCTCTCTCTCTCTCTCTCTCCCTCCCTCCCTCCCTCTCTGGACATGCCATTCCTCACCTCTTTTTATCACTTCTGTCACCAGCTTTTCCCCTTTACTGTTGCCTTTTGTTTCTCTTTCACTGTATTAATTGTGGTCAATTGATTCATTTACACACTCTCTCTCTCTCTCCCTCCCTCTCTCCCTCTCTCTCTCTCCCTCCCTCCCTCCCACAGGATACATGGAGAGCACGCAGAGTTTTTACCTCCTATGTTAAGTGTGTCTACTGCACAGTGAGTATGGCAACAGTTAGATGCACGGAGTAATCCTAAGAGTGCGGGTACTTCTCAGAACGCACAAGATGACTGACACTGAATGACTGCTGAGGTCCGTTACACTCACTCATTCACACACACACACACACATACACACACACACACACACTCACCCATACACACACATTAACACACACACACACACTCATTCCCCTCTCTTCCCCATTTACGCATTCCATCCTGTTCTTATTTTTCCCCCAGATCCTCTTCCTTTCCACATCTCCGTCCCCATCCCTCCATCCCTCTTCCTCTCCCCCTCCCCGCCAGCGTTCTTCTCTCTCCCTCCTCCATCCCTCCTGGTGATGAGTTAATTTCGCTTCCTGCTCCTGTTGTCCCGGCGACCCCGGCGACCGGGGAGAATCTTCTAACTGGTTTCTCTCACACATCAGAATCGATCGGCCCGGCACCGCCCTGTCAGCCGCGATCAATACATCATTCCTTCAGTAACGAGGCCCCGATTGCCGCCTCTTCCTCACCCTCCCATCCATGCTTCCATTTTATTATTATTGTGCCGGGAGAGATCAATGGCGCCAAACTGGTACACTGTAAACCACACCAAGAGGCCTGTTTCCAATCCCCCTGCTAATTCAATTATTTTCTTCATAACAGCGAACAGTTATATTGAATGTAACGCAAATAACAAGGAAAACACAATTAAAACGGATTCAGTTTTGCTCATACACTCTACAGGAATCCTTAATTGCTAACGCAAAGCAACCTGATTAGGCCAGTGGAGAAATTTCTGAGCACTTTAAATGCATCGCTGTATGTTTGTATGCTGAGGGTGGAACAATACGCACCGGCGAAGGAAAAGGTTTTCGCAACACTGGAAAGCTGCTGTTCGATATCTACAGTTCCACCTGGCATTAACACAGCTGGAGGCATGAGTCCCATGCTTCACAGTTAATCATCTGCATTGATTTTTCCCCTCTTTTCAACAGGTGAGAAAACAGTGCAAGTCTTTCAGGGGGGAAATTAATACACAAATAAAAACGAACAGATCTCAGCAGAGTGAGTGGAGGGGCTGGAGATTCTTACTTTTTAAAATTCAAACCCACTCTTTTTCTCCTCTCTCCTCCCCTCTCCTATAAATTCTGCCTGTCTCTCACACCCATTCAGGGCTGAATAACAATAACGTCTTGGAAAGAGAGGGGTCTGTGGGTGGGGGAGGGAGTGGGGGTGCTGCCTTCACCCCTTTACACACACACACACACACACACACACACACACACATATGAACAGCCACACAAAGCCACAAACACACTCAAAAACATCCAAACACACACACACACACACACACAAGCTGCTGAGCCTTGACACTCAACAGGAGGTGCATATGGACAGAGCTCCTCTGATAAATTCAGGGGCCATTACTGGATGTGGTCTCCACATGGAGAATTCATTTCTTTTGTGACTATTGAGCGCAGAAAGATGAGACGCCGAGCAGTAAGATAATTCAGTAACGAGCTCTCCCTCTAATTAGGCCAATTTCATAGAGGAAGCACTAATGACATATTTAGCACAAAACCGTCTGCCTTTTTTCCCCCCACTGTAATGAAACCATATTTCTTTGTGCTCCTCTTTAACATGCACCAGTTAGCCCTCAGTCTCGGGCAGTGCATCACACTGGGATCGATGAAGTCCTGAGCCAGATATTTATATCAGTAATTTCCCCAAATGACCAGCTATGTAAAAAAGTGGGACAGGAATGGAAGAGGGCTTCGGAAGGATGCGTTAATGAAATCAAAGATCTAAGAAGTTCACGCGCTGCTGATTTAAATCTCCTGACTGGGCGAAAGGGCAGGCAAAATGGATAGTAGCACTGGTAATGTGGGGGGGGAGTGTCTCAGTCCCACCAGTCCGCATACCCCCCCCCCCCACCCTCGAGCCCACAGCGGCGGCGGTGTCTGACTGCATGTGTAATTAGAACCACAGGCCCCCAGGTCTTTGCAGATCCGGGGCTTTGAAGGGAAGCTCCGGCCGATCGGCCCGCGTCTGATGTGCGCTCGTGAGCCTTTCAGGGCGTGAGAGCCGCTAATGAGGGCCATCTATTACCATTTTAGATGGGATTAGCGGGCGGTGAAGGAGGGGCGCAGCACAGGTTCGGGGAGCGGGGGCAGGGCCTGTGGGACGTGCAATAGGGGGCGAGCACTGACTCTTCAACAGGGTCTCTGTGAGATCTGATGCGCTCTTCCACTGTCTGAGCTCTTAACCAGAAGGTTTTAGGTTTGATTCCCAGACGGGCCCCACCTTTGTATCGTCGGGCACGGCAACAATGCAACCTGTGCAGCTGCTTCTTCCAATTGCTGTTGTGCTGCTGGAAGCTCTGTGGTAGCTAAGGATCAGGGCGTCTCTCGAGCGACCAAACAGTAGTTGGAGGAACATGAGTCAGTGATGAGGAAATGCTGGGTCCTGCAAAGAGAGCTGCTTCCACAGCACAAAATAAAGGCTGTTGTGGAAGCACTTTTATTTCTACAAATTTCTATTAATGACAGACATAAAAAAAATCTGTCTGTACTACTACAATTACTACTACTTCTACTACTACTACTAATAATAATAATAATACTAATCTTCCTCATCCTTATTATCACCAACACCATCATCATCATCATCATTTCAAGCAGGTAGGGGATGCATAGCACTGTGTTAATATGGGGAGGATCACCTCAGGCCCTGTCTGTCTGTATCAGGGATTGTTCTGTGACACACACACCGGCACAGCACATGGAACGCAAAGCACACGTGAAAGACACATGTGAAAGCTGGAGGGCTTCACAGAGCTATCAGAAGGCCTTTTTCTTCAGTGTAGGGCTAAATCCTAATCACTACTGCTTCCCTTCCAGAACTTAGTCAGCAATTTGTACCACCCAAAAACATATAACATTATGTACTAACAAAAAAAAATCGAGTCAGTATGCAACATTATTCCTTTCTTTTTATTCCCAGTGAATTTCACAAGTTCCTGACACAAAACTTGACACCAAACAACTAAATGCCTGCAAACAGAACAATTCAGATGTTGAGTCAAATTAATAAATAATAATGTGACAACACCAAAACCTCATGACTACAAATGTTTTGGTAATTAAATTTGTAGAGGTGAAGCAGTGATAAATTTGTGACAGGCAATTCTTAAATTTGAAAGGCGCAATTGTTTCAGGGTGCTTCAATTTAGCAAGCTGTACATACTCCCACAAAATGTAGCTTGTTGGTTTTTTAAAATTTATTTAGATTTTAAATGAGTTTTTGTGTCTGCACTTAACGGGACTGTATTACATGACTTCCACACTGTCGGTCAGTTTTCACTGGGATTATAAAAACTCATTCGCATTCCGCTACAGTGAGTGGTGTCTTTCGCACTCCTTCCGCTGTCAGCCTATGACATTACCCCCTCCGGTTTGATTTCTGTCACGTCGCTGAGCAATTTCTACCTCACCGGGGGAGCAATCCATCAGCAGCCTCCGCCGACCCAGCCCCCATGGCCCCGCCCTCCAAAAACACGCACCGCCCGATCCCAGCACGGGCTCACAATGCGGGAAACGGAGGCTGTCATACACGAACTGTCACTAGCGGCCCTGCGGTTTGGAAGAGCGCATCTTTTAAATACAGAGCTAACCTGTGAGGATCATCTATGTGCCGGGGATGGTCTTCCTGTGAGACTGGAAGCTTTTTCTATGAGGCTAAAATGAGTTAGTCCAGGCATCTCCCTCCTCTTTCTGAGATTACTGCCCTGGCAGATGAGAGCGCAGCCTCTCTCCTAGGGCCCAGTCTCATTTTCCCCCACACAGCACTCCAGGAGATGAACCGTGCCTGTTCGCCCGCGAACAGCGCAGAAAGCACGTCGAAGCGAGGGGCAGGGCTAGCGGGTGACAGATTAGGGGCTTTAAACATCGCCTGTCTCAGAGCGCCAGGTCACCGCCGGTCAGGTTGGGCGCCGCCCCGCACTCTGTTAACTCCACACTCTGACCTCCGACCCCGAAAGACAGGGTTCACGCCGCTCAGACTCTGGGTGGTGGAGGGTTTGTGTGTGTGTGGGGGGGGGGGTGTTGTGAGGGAGGGTCATGAATGTTTTTATTAAACATCAGACATGATTCAGTGAGAACAAATGAGTCATTAGTCTTTGTCAGGGCTAGCTCTGTGCACTGACAAACGAGCAAGGCATACTGGCTTGCAACAGCAGTAAAGAGGATAAAACAGGCTGGATAATGTCAGCTTGCTCTTGGTAACATTAGTGTCTAACAGTACAGTTTTATGGCTCAGGATTATGTAATCATTCACACACACACACACACACACACACACACAGACACACACAAACACACACACAGGTTGCTGGATCTCAGCAAACAATAGGAAGGACATCGCTCCACCTCATAGATAAAAAGGTCACTCATGCCCCTAATGGACATCCACTAGGCATGAACTCACAAAAAAAGTGTGATGAGAAAACAAGAGAAAGCCTGGCTCTGTTCCTCTCTCTCAAAATAACAGTATCCTCAGAGCTACGCCAACTTCCACGCAACACCAGCAGGGTCAGCAAGGCCAACGCTAAGATTCACAGAGTGCAGCCTCTCCTTTCCTGTCTCGTGTGCCTGACGGGGAATTACACAGGTGTGGCGTTCGCGGACGTGAATCTATACGAAGCGGGGAGGCCTGGAAGACTGCCCCCAGCCTGTCACAGCGGCCGTATTAATGGCCGCTAGCTGGAGAGGCACTGTCCACTCTCCTCTCTCCCCGGCGCTAAATTACCCGCCATGAATCACCGCGGCGTTTACAGGGATCCGCAAATGAAACAGCTAAATCCTTGATGACAAGGAGGCCTCATAAAAAATCATTATAATAAAGCTAAATAAATAAATAAGGAAATAAATAAACGCGGAGCCGGAGCTGTTCGGCCCGATCTGCTGGGGATCGATGGCTGTTTCCCTTGTATAATGCAGTCCTAAATGCCAGAGCACAGGCTCCCCTGGATAATTATACTGAGAACACTGAGAGAGGAGCAGAGAGAGAGAGAGAGAGAGAGAGAGAGAGAGAGAGAGAGAGAGAGAGAGAGAGAGAGAGAGAGAGCAGAGAGAGAGAGGGAGAGAGAGAGGGAGAGAGAGAGAGAAAGCAGAGAGAGAAAGCAGAGAGAGAGAGAGAGAGAGAGAGAGAGAGGGGGAGAGAGAGAGAGAGAGAGAAAGAGAGAGAGACAAAGGGAGAGAGAGAGAGAGAGCAGAGAGAGAGAGGGAGCGAGAGAGGGAGAGAGGGAGAGAGGGAGAGAGAGAGAGAGAGAGAGAAGCAGTGAGACAGAGAGAGAGAGAAAGGGATAGAAAGAGAGAGAGAGAGAGAGAGGGAGGGAGGATGGGGGATAGTAAGAGGGACAGAGAGATGATAAGGGAGAAACAGAGAGGGACACAGAGAGAGGGATGTTGGGAGAAAAAGAGCATGAGAGACAGGGAGAAGGGGAGAAGACAGGCGGTGGGAGAGCGAGAGAGAAGAGAGAAAAGAAGGTGCAACGGCTTTATCGTTATCTATTGGCCTCCCTCTTCATCTGCCGAGGCCGACTCCAAGTATACGAGGTGGCACAAACGGGGAAGGTCGTAAAGCAATGAAATAAATAAACAAGGAACAGTAAAACTACTGTCCTAATGGCTTTTAAACATTTAAACATGCTAGACAGGATGTATGGAGGGAACTTTAATGGCTTCGGGGAATGGAAGCCTGTAGAAGCACAAAATTCCATAATCTCCCTGCACTCAGATCGTGACAGAGGAATATTTTAGGACAAGATTCTTGCTCATTCTTTCTCTCATGTATATTTCAATATCTGCAAATTTCCCCCTAAACAATCATGGCTTTGAGGTTTTTTTTGCAACTGCAGAGCAAATCCAGGGAGGTATTCTCTGGGAAAGGGGGTGGGGGGTGGGGGGGGTGTGAGGGATAGACAGAAGGAAGAAATTTGGGGAGAGGGAGAGCCAGGGGATGGGGAAATTGCAGGTTCAAGAGGAAATAATGCACAACGCAGACCTGAGGCTAGCACACAATATTACTGTACTGTGAGCGCAATCTTTAAATTATCATTAATGACTCAGAGGAAGTGGATGGTATGAGAGGATGCCTTTAATTCGGTCTAGGGGACGAGAAAAAAAAAAAGACAGATATCGTGCTGAAGGGAGCCTGTGTCCCGTGTTCTGCTGGGTTAAGATTCCGGTTTACTGGAACCGCAGCAGATATCCTGATTCCAAACCGCACACGCAACGCTTCCCCCGCCCCCGTGTGTGCCCCTGCACGTGGATTTCTGCTTCTGCAGGATGCCGGTGACCGTACCTCTCTGATAGACTGTGGTTGTCTGCAGGTCACTGTGCCTTTGACAGTGTGCGGGTGTGTATCACAAACAAGCGAGGCCCGCGCTAACACCACCCCGGGACCTGACCACTCCCCTTCGCCGCTGTCTCCATGGTGACAGCCTGACACCAACTGAGGAGATGGTGTAACTTCACTGCTGGCTGACAGCCGCTGTTACTCATAGGGGTCAGCCCTATTCCACATGACACACACACACACACACTCACACACACACAAATACAGACATCTGGGGTTCCACTGTGGTTTTTAGCAAATAAGACTGTGATGTCACAACAAAACACACTTATATACACACACACACACACACACACACACTACCACGGCTCCCTGCACTGGTGACAGTCCCGCACGCTGTCCCCATCCTTCCCATTTGACTCCACTGGTTCATATACTGTTCTGCTGCAGTATCCTGGGCCCCGGAGCCCGTCTGTGCGGTTCATTACACTGTGTCCCCTGCAACTGCACGGCCCCTCAGAGAGCCATGTGCTGCTATATTGAGTTTCTGCGCACAGTAATAGTAATGTTCTGCACTGCCCAGCCTGTGCCGCCTAATCCACGCCCCCCCCCCCCCCCCGTCACACAGCCTGCAGAAGACATTAAACCTGAACGGGTCTCTGGTGTTTTAACACGGCCCGCCATTTAGGTTACAGTGGCGGGAAGGGAAGCCATTTTGGCTCAAAGTGGGTGTAGGGCTTTGAGGGAAAGGAAACAAAGAGAAAAATGATTGAGAATCTAAACCGGTCGGAGAGAGAAGACCTCCAGCGGTGTGAGTGAGATGTGGACAGGCGAAGGGTTAACCCCAGGGGGCCGGTGTTTACTCAGCGAGCCCCAGCTCTGATGGACCCTGATGATGACAAATGGCTGGCCCGTGTGGAGCAGGAGGACGGGAGAGAAGGTCCTAACTGGGGTGACGCGGGGTGGGGTGGGGGGGAATGCCGCGGGGGGCCTCGTGGCGACCGAGAGGCACCCGCGTCAATCCATCCCGAGGAAGGTCAAGGGGTCGGGCGGTCAGAGGTGCTCGGAGGGGGAAAAGGACAGGAATGTCATATCTCTGACAGGCGCTTATCTCAACAGGCCACGCTACAATGAAGGGAGAGAGATGCTAACGGCCCTAGCGGTCAGCCGCTCCATCAATTAACAACAAATGACCCCCTTCCACTCGACCTGGAGTGTGTGCGCAAACAGAGTGGAGTGGTGCTGGTGGAAACTGCACTCCATGCACGGGCGTGGCCATGTGCACCTGAATTCCTGCTGCAGGGGGGTGCTGCTGGCAGACTGTGCTTAACTTTAGATCATCACATTACATTATTGATATTTATCAGACGCTCCTATCCAGAGCGACTTACACATGTTAGAATTTTATCCACTTACACAGCCGGATATTTACAGAGGCAACTGTGGGTTAAGCACCTCGCCTATCAATACAGCAGCAGTGCCCCAGCAGGGAATCGAACCGGCAATCTTTCGGTTACGAGCCCTGCTCCTTTACCACTACACCACACTGCTGCCCACCGGTGAAAACTACCTTATATTCTAACACGTTATGCTCTGAATGTACGGGACTTTCTCTGAATGAACAGATTCCCTCAGAGTTCTGCGGGCCGCTGTGACCTCCGCAGGGGCCGCCGTGCTCAGAGACTGTATCTCAGAGAAGCGCAGCGCCGCTCGTCAGAGCAGGGGTGTGAGGAAGTCGGTGTCTGCGGTGTGCCCCGGCGCTGTGAGAGGGAGAGGCGAGGAGGGGCGGGGCTCCGCGCCTAATCCCGGGCCGAGGGAGACCGCCGCACCGCGCCATGCTGCTCCACTCTCCCCGCCTGCTCTCCCCGCTCTCCCCGCTCTCCTCGCTCCTACTGTAGCTGCAGCTGTAGGGAAATCGATCAAGTGTCTGAATTAATATTTAATCTGAGAAACTCTGGCCGCCCTCCCTCCCGCCGCAGAGCAAACAGCCCCGACACAAAGAGAGGGGAAGCAAGGGAGAGAGAGAGGAAGAGAGGGAGAGAGGGAGGGAGAGAAAGAGGGAGAGGGAGAGGGAGAGGGAGAGAGAGAGAGAGAGAGATGGAGTGAGGGAGGGAGAGGGAGAGAGGGAGAGACAGAGAGGATAGGGAGAGGGAAAGAGAGGGAGAGAGGGAGGGAGAGGGAAAGAGGGAGAGAGTGGGAAAGAGAGGGAGAGGAGAGGAGGGAGAGAGGAAGAGGGAGAGAGAGGGAAAGGGAGAGAGAGAGAGAGAGAGAGAGCGAGAGAGAGAGACAAAGAGGGAGGGAGAGGGAGAGAGAGAGAGTTAGGAGAGGGAGAGGGAAAAAGAAAGAAAAAGAGGCAGAGAGAGACAGACAGAGAGGGGGGGAGACAGAAAGAAAAGGAGAGGGAGAGAAAAGGAGAGGGAGAGGGGGAGAGAGAGAGATAGCTAGAAAGAAAGAGAGATAGTGAGGAAGAGAGGGAGAAGGGGGAAGAGAGAGAGAGAAGGAAGAGAAAAAGGAGGGAGAGAGAGATAGAGGGAGAGGCCACACTGTCTGCCAGCTGGTTTGTGGCTGTTGAGAGAAGCACAGGATGTGGACTAAACTGAAGGGGACATAAACCATGTCTGCAAACAGACTTCATCACTTCAAACAAGGCTTCCCTGTCACTCATTCCTATGACAGCGATGCAGGCACCTCTCTGAGCACTGTCTGCCGAGAGGACTCTGGCCTCTTTACCATCTTTTTCTTCATCCTCCTGAGCTGACTGAGCGGGCTTGTTGATAGGAACGGACACACATTACCTTAAAAACAGACTGTTTGACTTGATGTATGAAAATGGTTTAGGTTTATAATAAAATTGCTGAATACAAATGCAACCCTTCTTAAACGACTCCTACAGTGATTTCCCCGGTGGCCTGAAAAAGTAACAGCAGTAATACTGTACACGTTGTCTTTCTCGGCCAATGAAGTGGCTCAAGTCCCTGATAGGCAGTTTGGCGGAAGAGAGAATCGGACAATCAATAAAAGCAGTATAGCGAACCCAGTTGTTTGTTACCTAGGCAACAGACAGAAACATAAATTGCATGTTACAGCAAACAGAATTGAGACTGTTTGTATTTGAGTGCTTTGGCCTGACTGTGAACCTCAGGTAATCACAAATCACCACACAGAAGTACACACACCCACACAAGCACACAAGCACACAAGCACACACACACACACACATACACACACACACACATATACAGAAATATCAGGGATAAAATTAACTCTTAAGACTTCTGTAATCTAAAATCTCACTTTCAATCCATGAGAATTAAGGTACGGTGGATGTACTATTCTAAGCAACAAATCACTTGTTTCCTTTAAATGGAACCCAAGTCTCTTTCAAATTTAACAGAATGTATAGCAGTTGCTTAAAACAGAAACTACACAATTTTCAACCCTCTCCAGAGTTGATGCCGGGAGCATCCTCCACACCTGCCTGGACACCAGCTTTGCCCACAGGGACGGGCAGTCTGCCGGTCGGGGGGATCGGAAAGGCGCGCAGAAGCGTGGCCGTGTTTAGCGGGGAGAGGAGGGAAACGCGGGATAAAGAGGCAGACAACAATGCGCTGGAAGACGCAGCGGCTGCGGGGTTTATCCGCTGCTCCGCGCAGGAATGATAATGAACGTTCCCGGGCACAAAGAGACGCCCATTCATCTTAACCCCCGGCCCGCCTCGCCAAAGCCCTAATCCCACCCCCCCTCCCAAAAGGGAGGGCAGGGAGAGAGATGCCACTTTGAAGGCACAATTTACCACTAAACAAAGATTTTCTTCTCTCCTTTTTTTGTGTGTGTGTGTGTTGTGGGGTGGGGTAGATGGGGGGGTGTTATTTAACATTCCTCTGAAAGTCCCCATCTGCCTCTGAGCTTAACTCCTCTTTCCCCTGGCCAATCCCCGACTTTATTCCTCAATGCTAATGTTTCTCTCCCTCCTTCCGTCCCTCCTCTGCCCCCCCCCCCCTCCCGCTCCTCTTTTTTTTTCTTCTTTACCAGCTCTTCAATCAGACTAATTCCTTTTCCCCTGTGATGGATCATTTCATTCACTCCTCTTTTTTTTTATTCCCTCTCTCCCCCACCACGGCGGCCTCTCCACCTATCCTCTTTAAACGTGTTCTATCCATCATAGAGGGAAGCCCACGCTGAGCCTCACTCCCCCACAACCCCCCCACCCCCCAATCCATCCCTCTTTTCCTCTCTTTCTCCTTTCAGCACTCATCAAGATGAGCGATGGCGCAGGGTGGATGGGTCCATTTTCGCCCCCTTCGCCCCTCGCCCCTCGCCGGCTGCCCCAGGTGACAGTGCTAAATACTTCTGTCCCGAGGGTAGTGAATGGTCTCTCCATTTATTTCATAAATGACTCTTGCCTTCTCCTGTTTGGTTCAATCAGTGTTTGTCTGTGGCAGGAGGGGACCGTGTGTGAGCTGTGGGCCCACGCACGAGTGTGTGTGTGTGTGTGTGTGTCTGTGTCTGTGCGTGTGTTGCCATGTCTGTGTGTGGGGGATTATGTATGTGTCTGCATGTCTGAATGTGTATGCTCGAGTGTGGGGGGTGTGTGTGTGTGTGCATTTGTGTGTCTGTGTTTGTGTGTGTGCATTTCCATATGTCTGTGTGTGTGTGTGTGTGTGTGTGTGTGTGTGTGCCGACCTGCATCCTGGGAGATCACACCTGCCTGCATTCAGGTCGCTCTGAGCCCTGGCTAGACAAGAGTGACAGTCCCCTCCAGGGTCACTCAGCGCATGACCGATGAGCTCCACTCTGTTAGTCTCCTCAAGACAAAGCCAGCTCGCTGGCACAGATTCATCATGCCGCTAATGTATCAAAGAGTATCCCACATTTGCTCAGAACGCAGAGAGCGAGAGCCCTACGGTGAACCCACACTGCACAGGTAATGAACGATTCAGCTACTTCAAAGCACACGTCTGAACAACACCTTTCTGTGACGAGGCCAACGCTTATCGCCAGCTTCAATCCATCTTTTGCTCTGAAGTCTGAAAGGCGACACAGCACACAAAGAAAGATGAAACGATACAGTGCAGCGCAGAAACCGCTCTGTGCTGGGAGCAGAACCAGAATCTGTGCTGGACCGTAACTGAACCCTGAACCCGCGCCGGTGGAACACAGGGAGGACCGTGAGAGGAGGAGGAGCCTGAACGGACGGGAGCCGTGAGGAGATTACCGGTGCGGTCTAAGCCACGGGGGGGGCTCACCAAAGGGCGACTCTCCACAGAAGACGTAATTATTCAGCCTCGTTTCTGTGGTGGTTCACTAGCTACTGCTCTGAAAGATGTAACCCAAAGCATGCAGGGGGCACTGCGTCACGCAGGAAAGATGCTTCCAGTTAAACACCTGAAGGCTCAATCTAAAACCCCACAACATGGAGCACACAGACCTAGACACACATATGTGTAAAATATAAAACATAATAAAAAGATTATAATTAAGAAAAAATAACATTGGCAGTAAACAATCTTAGTGCCAAAAGGCACCACAATGGTACCATTCTCTCTCCCTCTAGCTCCATTTCCTTCTGTGTAAAGGGAAGAGCTGAGATGGTAATGGCTCATGATGGAACTGTTTCAC
Organism: Megalops cyprinoides; assembly: GCF_013368585.1. Classification (NCBI taxonomy): domain Eukaryota; kingdom Metazoa; phylum Chordata; class Actinopteri; order Elopiformes; family Megalopidae; genus Megalops; species Megalops cyprinoides. The sequence continues at coordinate 31,500,296 of NC_050591.1, read as the reverse complement.
TTTCTTTTCTTTATTTTCCACCTCGCTCGACCTCCCCTCTCTCTCTCTCTCTGTCTGTCTGTGACGGGGGGAACTGTCACTGTTGAAGAGGATGGGGTAAGGATTAGTGTGCGGGGGGGGGCTCTGGGGCCTCTCGTTCACCCTTCTCTGACATCTCCTAAAACTCCCACCGCCCGACCGTTATTTCTTTTCTGAAAACACTCCCGTGGTAGGATAAATGGAGCAGGACAGAATTGTGGGTAATGAGTTTGGTTAGAGAGCGTGCCGCTGTACTTGCGCCGCATGGTTCTGACAGACCGAGCCGCTCGGAGCTCTCCTCCGGGATAAGCAGGGTTTCGGCACCCTCGCATCACTTCCACCACAGAACTCCGGAACCCTGGGACGAGCGGCGTTCCAGGCCTGGAGGCCCCAGGACATCTCCTCTCTCCCTCTGAAGTTTGGCAGGGGCGACAGGGCTCGCATCCCCTGTCAGCACTGCGGCCCCGTCGGAGCGTGACAAGCCTGCCCACACAGCTGTCCCAGTCAACCCCACCCCCCCCCCCCACCCCTCTCCCCAAAATGCGACTCGCTTGCTCCACTCCAGCTACTGTAACCCAATAACTGCTGTGTGCTCAAACAACACATTCTTGGCAGACCTCCCCCGCGCCCCCCCCAGCCAGTGTGCCAAGACACACAGTGCACTCTTTCAACAGGGTGTCGCACCGCTGAACTCCCCCTCCGACTCACTGTAATAATAAATACACCCCTCCACCTCACCCACAGAGCCCTTACTTCAAGGAAAAAAAGGGGAGAAAAAGACACATTACCCTCCGCTCTCAAGACATTATTAGGCAATATGTTCTAATTAATTGAATTGTAGTCCTGTTGGTAGGAGAGGCTTCTCAGCTGTGCTTTTCTCATTAGCTTTGCAGATTCTTGCCTTAACCTAATGAACAATAATAACACTCTCCAACATAAGCGCTATTAGGGAGATGCCGGCTGATGGCCTCTGCTCATAACCGTCTCTCTCGCGCTCGTTAAGAGGGAAAAGCGGTTAAAAAGCAATAATGCCGCGGACTGCCGTTCGAGAAAGAATGAACCGCTCTCTCTCTCTCTCTCTCTCTGTGTTTTTTTGAGTTAACTTCAAGAAAAATCCCTCCCCACCCATTAACGCAAGGAAAACACTCCAGGCAATTCAAACGGAACCACGGCGGTTTAGTGAGCAAATGCATGAGCTAAAGCCAGCTCAAAGGAATATATCCGAGTATTATATGCCAGAGTAAACATAGGGTACCTACATACCTATTACCCGTATAGCCACTAGCAGAGGGACATGTGAACTTCAGAGGAATGAACCGGGCCCCAGTAGGTGGAGAGCCTCAGAGACCTTCCCTGAAGGAAGGAAAGAGGGAAGGGCCAGGAAGGCAGGGAGGAGAGAGGTCATGCTAAACAGACACAAGTGTAGAACACTGTGACACTGGCATGCCTGATCTGCTCTGTGACATCACAGCATCACAGCTCTGATTGGACGCTTCAGAGGGCTGGTGACAGGGCTCTAGCGGAATCGCAGAAGGAGAGAGGAGAGACGGAAGCCCCTCGTCACACAGGAGCCGCGCTCCTCTCGGAGGGGGGCTGAGTGATTCCAGAATGCGGCTAAGTGTGGCATGATGGGAATTCTCTTCCTCATCATGCCATCCGATTTCTCTGAGGAGAGCTGCTCACATTCAGAACCGTGAATATGTCAAATCCTCTGATATCAGCGTAAAAAAAAAAATACATCTCAGTCGTGCAACCATCAATGTGTGGAACTTTTCTGCCGAGTCTGTTTTAGCGTGTCCCTTCACTGAGCTCGCGGTTTCCTGCAACGGGGACGAGAGATGATGTTGATATTGCCTAGAGGGGACAGAGGACCCACCCCTGAACCTCATCTAACTGGAAATGACTCAAGTAGCTAAATCAGTGCCACTGCAGAGGCAGCAGCCGGCACAGCGGGAGACTGAGGGTGGATCTACTGCTGGGCTGTTGAGATGATTCCACGGTTCCCCCAACACTCACACCCCTCTGAGCTGCTCACTCTGAAAGGGTCAGAGCCGCGCTCGGAGAGAATGGGAGGGAGGGTGACGCTGCAGTCTCGGGATTGAAAATGTAATTGTGGGAGCGAAAGACCGTCCGGCAGCTGTGAAGGAGCGGGACTCTTTCATCGCAAGAGTAATGTGTTAGTCCTCGGGCGGGTGCGGAGAGGATAAGAGTCCAGCCACTCTGCCATCGGCCGCATCTCAAGCACCTGACAACTGCAGTGTGAACCAGCCCCACTCTGATTGGCTGAGAGAGCCTGAGGGTGGGGCGGGGGGGGGGGGGGGGTTATCAGTTCCATTTCACAATTTAATTGGTGCATTCAACATCCTCCAGCAGTCATGACATCAGCAACAAGAACCGTACAGGTGGCAGAGCTTCCTTTTTGTCTCGCAGGATTCCTAACGTGGAGAGGAAAAAAAAAAAAGCTGCGGTTGAAAAAAAAAAAAAAGAAGAATTGTTTGAACTATACATTTTCGCGTGTATGTATTTTTCGCTTGGAGGATTTACAAAAACAAGAATTCTGCCCACAGAGGACGTTATGTGGTGTGTTAGATCTGCTGACCTCCTTAGTGTGCCTTCTTCCAGTCAGCCGCACTTCAGCGCAAACCACAGGTAAAAACAAACACAGCGTGACCTGCGGTTATTCTTTTACAGTAACCCTGACGCCTACACGCGCTCAACACACAAACGTTCTGACTCCACAGTGTTCCCGGTGCCTGAAAGGACAGCACACTGCCATGTTGAACAAATTCTATCTTTATGTGGGAACATTTAGGAGTTCTGGCAAAGTTTCCCAACCCCTGCACAAACACACAAACACACAGGCATGTACACACACACAGACACACAGGTGTCCACAAACACACTCGCATGCATGTACACACACACACACTCACTCACTCACACACACACAGCTATCATGCCTTTAGAGAAGGGTCTCACGGACTACAAGCACGGTTCTGACAGCCTTGCATGGAGAGAGCCAGAGACAGGCCTCGATAGTTTCGCTCAAATGGAGCGAGTCAACACGACCGTTCCAACAGCTGACCGCTGAGGGGGAAGGAGACCGCCTCCAGACCCTGTGGTTCCCAAAACCAAGGCTTCCCTCTCATCTTTAAATACTCACACAAAAAAATAGATTTTCAAAGGATATTTCCATCCTCTTGTTCTCCTCCTGATTTGCTGGTACAATCAAGCAAATTTTTGGTTTAAATCATAAAAGACAAACAATTTAAACCAAACCCTCTCTTCCTTCCTCTCTACCTACCCAGTAAATATTTGTGTTCTGCTGAGGTAAATTACACATATATCATCAAAATCAGTCCAGTCAATCAGTAAACTGAGTCATACATGCGTTAACCAGTGACCTGGAGCTGAAGCATCACATGTCTCCTGTTGAATGTTCTGGAAACAGATATCTCATGCCTTGTCTAAACAGATGTGCCCACACAGTTATTGCAATCACAGTCTAATGAGCATAAGAATCATAATGACAGGTAAGCAAGCAGTAGATGTGTGTGTACATATGTGTGTGTATGTGTGGTTATGTGCACGTGTGTGTGTGCGTGCGTGCGCGTGTGCATGCGTGCGTGTGTCAGGGGGGTTCCCCTTAGCGATAAACTTGAGAGATGCAGGACAAAGGGACCCCGTGCTAGCTACTATCTTGGTGTCAGGCTGGATGCAGTGTGCTTGGATCTCTTCCCATCTCCCCACACATCAACCCCAGAGACCCACAGATGTGCCCTGAAACCCCTTTTTTTGCGGGAGTTGGAACAGCTTGTCACCTAACATGCGGTGTAGGTAGAGGCAGGCAGGGAAAGACACTGGTGCGGCACGATCAACCCGTTGGCCGAGCGGAAAGCGACGGGTAAACACGGGCAGCCGCACTGGCCCGCGTTTGTTTGCACTTCACCGAAACAACCAGCGACAGGAGCAGCCCGCGCCAGCTGCCGAAACGCTAAACCACACTCTCCTCTCATGACAGAAATAAACTGGAAGAGGATACACTCCTTCCCCTCTCTGTTTTATTTGGGTTTTTATATGAGAGCGGCGGGCGTTGACCACGAGGATGTGGACTAGCTGCAGGGTGTGGCAGGGGCCCCTGAAAGACAGTTTAATGACCCCCCTCCCCACCCCGGGGCACAGGGGAGAAGGGAGTGAGGGTGTCCCTCTCCGCCAGGCACATTAAAACTCCCCAGCTGCCCCCTCCCTGCCTGCATGCCCATCTGGTAATGCTGAGCAAGATCAAACCGCTCGGATCAGCCCTGCTGTAGGAACACATCTCCACCACACAGTCCTCTGAGCTAAAAAAAAACCCACTGCAACTAGAAATGCATGTGTGCAGGCACACAAGCATGCAAACACACAATAACATGCACGCGCACACACACACACACACACACATGTACGCAACCACACACATGGATACACCAGCAAACACACAAGCACACAGGTGAACTAGCAAACACACATGCACGTGCACACACTTATAGATGCATACGTTTACCTACACATAACACACGCAGACATGCACACACACACACACACACACACACACCCACATCCACACCTACCCACACACACACACACACGCACACACACACACACACACACACCCACATCCACACCTACCCACACACACACACACACACACCCACATCCACACCTACCCACACACACACGCACACACACACACACACACACACACCCACATCCACACCTACCCACACACGCACGCGCACACACACACACACACCCACATCCACACCTACCCACACACACACGCACACACACGCACACACACCCACATCCACACCTACCCACACACACACACCCACATCCACACCTACCCACACACACACACACACACGCACACACACACACACACACACACACACACACACACACACACACACACCCACATCCACACCTACCCACACACGCACGCACACACACACACACACACACACACGTAGACTGTCAAGGAACCCCACTGCATGTCCTCTCTAATTTCCTCTGTGCGGTTTTAATTTAAGCCAATTAAGCTGATTTTCTCAGCTTTATTTTCTCCTCTCTCTCCAGTGGACAGGTTCCCAGCAGGGCTTAAACACACACAGAGCGGGTCTGAGAGCAAATATTAACTGAGGAGGCCCGCAGCTCGATGTGTAGCTCTTTGTGTGTGTGTGTGTTTTTGGGGTCTGAGAACACATGTAGGAAATCCTGTTAAAGGAGTTAGTGCTGAGCTGAGGCTAAGGATACTCTCTCTCTCCCTCCCTCTACCTCTCTCGCTCTCTCACATGATTATTCTCTCCATCTCTCTGTCTCTCTCTCATGCGATAATACTCTCTCTCATGCTATCACTCTCTCGCACTCAACGTGCTTTCAAAATGTTTATGTAACTTTTACACTGCCAGTCCTCCTTATCCTCATTATTACTGGGTGAACTGTAGTGTGATAATTCATTGCGTGTGAATGTTTCTTCCCCCCCACCCAGACTCAGTGAGCGTGACAGTGTGTCATTCACACTGAAGGTTGAAAATACAGAACACTGAGGTGAAAACTCCATGAACACATCCTTTAAGTCTGAAACCTGAGAGTAAAAGGAGCAGAAAACTTCACTCACCTGTGGCAGGAGATCAGGTGACAGGTAGAGGGGTGTGGCAGGTATCATGAAGGCAAAGGGGAAACAAAGAATAGAAAAGGGATGATTAGTTACTCTTCACTAAAACAGATACTTTTTTTGCAATTTATTACACCTAAATTCAAAGGCCCTGTCACAGAAGAACAACGTGGTTCAGCTACATTCACCAATATGCTCAGCTCAAGGCTCTGCACAGGCTACACTGATATTCTGTGCTACATGTCACTCTTTAACAGGGACCTAAACTCCTCCGTAAAATCACGGGGCTATCTCCCAGCTGAAACAGAATTGGGGGACAGAATAGAAGTGTCTGTAGTCAGGTAATCAGGTACCAAAACACGGTCGATCACATGACTTGCTAGCACCAGCAGCACATTTCAAACAATTAGTTAGGGAAGGCAGGATGCAGAGAGAGAGGGAGAGAGGGAGAGAGAGAGAGAGAGAGAGAGAGAGAGAGAGAGAGAATGCCAGAAAGAGAAAGATGGGTTGTTTTGTCCAGCCAGCCAGCCTGGCTCTGATTTGGGAGGAGGGGGGTGTCCCCTGCAGCCCTTGCTATCCCTGACGTCCAAAAGAGAGATCCCCTTTCATCAAGTGCTGCCTCTTCTCTCTGACATGAATGGAATCTTTATTGAGACCGTCAAGAGGCCGGCTGCCGGCCGCCAAAACACAGCGACAAAGAGGAAACGGGCCTCCCACGATAGGCTGGAGACGGGGGACAGGGCCCGGACGCTCTGCTGTGATTGGCTGAGAGAAAAAGGCCCCACTCGCAACTGCACGGTGGCCAAGCTGTGACCATTTAGGGAGATGGATATGTTCCTTTCTTTTAGTCTTTAACAGGGTACAGAATAAATGGGTGTTGATGTGTGGGGGGGGGGGCTAGGAGACATTTCAAATAAAAGATTCAAATCAAAGATTTTTTCAACATAATTCAGCAACCAGAGTGAGAGACGAGTCTGGGGCACTTCAGACTGGCGCACTTAGGTCTTCATTCATTAGTGACACATGGTTCACATGACTACAAGGACTTCATGTGACAATGCAGCCCAATAAAAAACCACACCGGTTCTGCACTTCGCTCACTTTAAGCGAGGTTGACACATTACCGCGCGTCTTGCCGACCCTCTTTGTCTCCCTCCCCGAGAACGGTACAGAAAGCAGAGGAGAACCCGTAAAGCTCGCCACTTCCTGGTGACACGCTTGTCACGGTAAACAGACGCACCTTGGAACGGAGCTGCAGGAGCGCAGACAAAAGAGTGCCGAATTTCAGGGGGGCTTTCGCAGAGACGGGCGTGCGACCTGGGGGTTTGAGCGCCTCGCGTTTCTGTCGGGTTTCTATCGTGTTTCTATGGTGTTTCCGGCAAGTCTCTGTGGTTCACGCTTGCCCGACTCTCTGGTCTTGACAGCTGCTTAATCCCCCCGACCTTTGACCCCTGGAAATTCGTTCTGCCAACCTTGGCCACATTTTTTTTGTTTTCTCTCTCCCTGTCTGTCTCGAAGACCTCCCAAATCTCCATTAGCATTCCATTTTCTCCTTCAAGGAAAAACAATTTAAATTCCCGTGGACAGACATCCACTTCAGGGCTAAAGATAGGTGGAAATGTGAAGGGGGGGAGGGGTCTGCTCCAACACTGTCAGGGCTGGGGCCAAATACGATGCGCCGAGATCGATCAGAACACGCAGCCCTTGCCAAGCAATCCACGAGGTAAGAGAGACCGCAGGAGAAACAGCGCACAAGAATTCAACCAGGTGGCTATTTTTATGCAGCTGCTACCCAGTTAAAGCAACAGACAGTAGACAGAATTGACAGTGAAACACTACATTAATTTGGGGGGGGGCGATTAATTACAGGGAAATAGGGGTAAAAAGAGATTTTAAATGAAGCGACCGCTTCCAAAGTCAATATTTCACAGGCTGCAGTCAGACTTCATTCAGTCATTGAGCTGAAGGCCCAGCGCGGAGCTCCCTGCTGGATAAGTGTTCTTCCCAGCCTGATGCATGTAAATGCACTCCCGTGGAGGGGACACCTGCCAAGTCTCGGAGCTGACGCATTCCGCCGTGACCTGTCCGCGGGCGCAAAAGATGGTGGCGCCGTCTCCGGAGATCTCCGGGGCGCGTTCGTGTGGCAATGTTTCACCCCCTTTTCTCTCAACCCCTGCTCCAACCCGAAACGCACAACCCGGGGGGGGGGGGGGGGGTAAACAGTAAGCAAGGGAGGGCAGGAGGGATTTGCGTGCAGTTGGAGGCCGCACACAGATGGCCAGTCAATGCCCTCAAACCATCATCGGTAATCAGCCGAGAGATACAGCGCTGAGGAGTGAGGGTATTACACGGCTTCCTTCCCTTAGGCAAAACTACATTTTCCTGCATAGTGAGTTCCATAGAGTTCCTGCATAGCCCAGAACTCATTTGTGCGTTACACCATTCAGCACTGATCGCAGCAGAGAGGTAGCTGTGACAAACACATGTAGAGAAGAACGACACTGATCCATTGACATGAATTTAGGAACATTGAAGCTCCTGATCCTCAAAACTTAATATCCCATTATATGTGTTCTAATCAAAAGGACAGTTTATGTGTAGTCAGAACCGAATGACTCACTCTAATAAATGAACAATAACTCTGTAAATGGACAAATAAATGAACAGGTTGTTAAAGCGTGGGATAGGTTGTTAGGCACATAATGTGATCCAGCACTGGCCGTTCTACTTTCTCTGGACTCCCTGCCAATCAAACAGTAAGGTGTCTGTGACAGCTCGGTCTGTCTGCCAGAGATGGAAGGCCTGTCATTAGCTCACTGATGTGGCAGATGTTGCTCGGGATGTGACTGCAGAAAAGCCCGGTGACCCGCCTCCCTCACACGCCTTCACACCCAGCTCCTCAAGCTCTCTCTGCCCTCCCGCTCGGGAAATCACCGGCTTACTTTCTGAGAAATTAGACAGAATGACCCTGGCTTAAGTCAGTCAAGAGCTGACAGCTAGGTGGCTCATTGCTAGTATGCTGGTTTTGAACAGACCTGGACCGACAGGGTGGGGGGAAGAGTACAAAGGAGCGAGAGACGCAACAACATAAATAAAAGAGAGAGAGAGACACAAGGCTTTCCTGGAGGGCTAATATGGGGTAGATCAAAGCAGGTGCCATGCGCCTTTGTACTGATCCGGCGGTGCTGGCACCCTATGCTCCTGTGCTGTGAACTTTGACCCCCGGGGGAGAGAAACCTGTGCACTCCCCCTCCCCGCTGTTCCTGCCCCTCTAGGATCACTGGCAACATGACAACCTCCACCCCCACCCCGACACCCCACTTCCCCATTCATAATTCATGGGCTTCATTTCGCTCGGTGGTGTCTTAAACATGCCCTTCTTCCTCTTCTGCCCCACCCTTTCCCCTGAGGAGGGCATTATGCAGACTCTCTGATGGGACCGAGGGTGTGTGTGTGTGTGTGTGTGTGTGTGTGTGTGTGTGTGGGAGTTATAGTCAGAGGAGAGTGAGGATCCTCCAATTTTTTTCCCTGCACCTGTTATCTATGCAGCATCCCACTGAGGAGGACTAAAGCAGGGGGTGCAGTCGCGGTGGCTGACTCAGATCACCAAGGGGGGGGGGGGGCTTTCTCAAAATCGACTGGCCAGGAGATTCTCGACACACCAACTTTCCCAAAGAAGGTGATTTCAATCTCACTGGCCCCTGCACCACCTAACTACCCAGAATTCCGCTCCATCGCACCACTTCCTGCTCAGTCAGTGTGTGGCATCTGTGAAAGGCCAGCTTTTCTCTCAGGGTGTCAGGAGTTAATTGCTTAAGATAGGACCCTGCACAGTGTGTTTAGGAGCTTTACTTGGGAGTTTGCGAGTTTAAAGACCTTTTCCTGGGCTATAAGCTGCAGATTAGCGTTTTAGAGGGAAGCTTTCCAGATAAACTTTCCTGAGACACTGAGGAGAGAGGACCATTTCCTGCCTCAGTAAGGAAAACAGGCAATCGCAACTCAAACACTCCACTGATGAGCTGGCATTACATTGGCCAGTGTGTCCCTGTATTGTTATGTCTGTGTGTCTATATTTGTAAGTGTTTGTTTGTCTGTGTGTCAGAGTGCCTATGAATCAGCGTGTCTCCATGTGTATGGGCTTGTGTGTCAGCATGTCTATTTTTTTTTGGCACTGTATTTGTCTGTGTGACAGACCATTAGGGTACCCATGTGTCAGTGGGTCGGCGTGTCTGTGACTGTCATTGACCGCATGCAGTTGGAGGGGTGAGGAGCGCTGATGACAGAGAGATCTGAGAGAGAGGGAGAGAGAGAGAGAGAGAGAGCGAGAGAGAGAGAGAGAAATGGAACGCTCTGTTGCCAGACGACCTGGCATCGCGGGCAACGTGGTAATACAGCTGAAGTGCTCGCCTGTCCCCGTGTTATGAAAACACAGTTGTCTCACTGGCTCCACGTAATTTTGATTATATGCTGGAGAGGAGTGAAGCAGGCCAAATGCGCCGTAAGCCGGCGTTCCCCATATATTTGCATGCTAACGTGCCGGGTAGCAGCGTTCTGCTGAAAAGGCACTCGAGAAAGCCTTTGTCATGCACACTCTTGGGAATGCTTATTAAATGCTAATACAGCAAAGAGGAAACTTTCCTCAGGTTGTTCAGTCAGTTATTCAACTGTGCATTCAGCAAGGAGGACAAAGGCGAGAAAAGTGTGACAAATTCACATGACCGTCTTTTGCCTGCAAGAGCAGCGCACGCGCGCGCGCGCGCACACACACACACACACACACAAAATTGTACAACACACACAGAAACCCAGACCCATCAACTGTTCACACACACACAAAAGGAGCAAAAAGACACACACCCACATACTCATCAACTGCATGCACTCACGTGCACACACACACACACACACACACACACACACACACACACCTCTGAACAGACTTCATCGCACAGACAGAGGACTGGAACACACTAACATAATTAGCTATGTGACATCTGGTCCTCAACAACCAGCACAATGTATGCTAAACACTTCCTTCCTCTCCCTCTCTCTGTCTTCATTATTAGCTCCATACCTTCCTTTCTAGCTCTCCTGCTTTCTCTGTACTGCAGCTGATCCTGCTCTCTAGGTCTGCTGTATCCAACACCCACCAAACACCGAAATAAGACTGTGGCGGCACACTGAATATGTCACCGCAAATCAAAACCATACTCGGTTACAAGGCACCTAGGGCAGTTCTATGAGGAAAAATCTACGGAAAGTGTTTGGTTAGACACACCACACATTCAGAAATAAGCTGACAGGGCAGATGGCTGAAGGACACTTCCCCCTCGGTTCATTTACATGTACATGTTGTCACTTGGCTCTTACCCAGAGCAACTTTTACAAATTCTTATCGACTTCTTTTTCAAGACAACCAAACCTCAAACATTCCCTTTTAAAAACCAGGCTGAAAAAATCTGAGTCCCATGTGGAGAGTGAGTTTAACATGGGAAAGCAGTGCACTCACATAAACCGAAAGAAAGGCCTCTTTCTTTCGGGAGTAAAACAGGAAATCCTGAAAAAAAGGGAGTCCCTCTGAAGTGAGCGATCTGCGTGATGCAATCTTACTGTTTTATTATGCTTTTCTGCTGATTATTTCTTTTCCCCTCCGGTGGCGGATTCCTCAGTAATAAATCAGCGGTGTGTGTCGCGTTTACTTATGCGTTTATTTTGGAGACGCTGAAATGACCGGCCGCGTGTGCCAGTGCGGCGACGGGACGGCCTCCCTTCGCCTTTGTGTTATTTTTGTGCCTGCGCCTCTGCCAGGCCCTGTGGTGCAGTCCCCCTCGAACCCGCAGCACGCTCTCTCCCGGCCCCGCTGCGGCCGCTGGACCGGGCCCCGGGGGACCCGGGAGTCCAAACCCAAACCGAGCAACATTTGGGTTTGGACTCTCCCTTCCCCCCCGCCTGTTCCGCTCCGCTAGTGGAGCGCTCCCTGGGAAAGAGGGAATTTCCTTTTTTCCCCCTATCATTATTATTATTATTTTTCGTTCAGTTGTTTCTCCTTCTAGCCGTGCGCGCCAAGTTCCTGCTGTACCGTGCCCAGGCGGCGACACAGAGCGGGCCTGAGTGAAAGAGAAAGGAGGGCTTTCTTCATCGGCACGTGCTCGAAACGGAGTTCAGAGGAACGAGCCTCTCCCTCGCCGCGCTCGGCACGTCAGTCCACTTCAGACGAAACAAAAAAAAAAAAAGCTCATACCGCTTCACAGCTGTGTGCGGCCCCACAGAGACCGGAGCGCAGAATTAGCAGTGCGACGGCCGGTCAAACTCAGGGGAAACAAAGTATTTTAAACACAGGAAAAAATAAACTACATCCATTGCAACGGCTATACTGTGTGAAGGTTATTCTTTTACATTTACGCGCCTCCGTTCCCCACTGTCTGGGCTCCTTTTGTTTACACCTCTGTTTGCTGTTTCCTCGCTGGACAAAGCGAAACAAAATGAAAACATGGCCTTTTGACACCAGCAAAGAATTTACACAGAGAAGCACAACGGAGGGAGGGAGAGAGGGAGAGGGAGTGAGAGAGGGAGAGGCAGAGATGCGCGGCCACACCGAACAAAGGAAGTAGTGGAAGAGCGAAATTACGGTTATTAATAACGCGAAACACCGGGGCCGCCTCTCTCTCCTTCACAGTCTATATTTCAATCTGACACTTTAAATCGTATTACGCTCAAATTGGATTCTGCACAGAAATTCTAACCGGAGCAGGGGACTAAAAACGAACGCCTCTACCCCACCCTTCCCCGCCCCCCCCAGCCCCCCAAGCCCAATTAAATTCTGTGGGCACTTAATTGGGCACCATGGCTACAAAGAGGCAGGAAACGTGGGGCCATCTGTATCCCACAACCACTTGCAACTCTGCACATGCCATACGCTGCTGTTTGAATGCTGTTGCTCTGGAGATTTTTTTTTTTTTTAAAAACTTGTTTTATTGTGGTCTTTTTTTGTGGCGATCTTCGTTTTTATCGTGGTGTGATTACTGAAATAAAACACATCCATGCAAAAGCACATGCCAAAAGACCAAGAAAACAGGGTCATTTTTACAGAAAGACGATAAAATATTCTACAAAGAGGAAATGTACATATTATGACAAAACATATGAACATTGTCTAGGTCTCTGACAATATGGGGCAGGGATGATAATTAGAGTCAGTCTCATTCACCATCATTACATTCAGTATCATTGGAAAACCCATGGCCACACAGAAGGCTGGAATAAAGGACTGACAGCAGCTGTGCCTTCTTCCCATTTCCTCTTTTCATTAAAGGGGAACATTAATGATGACGGTGTGACCTCTGCACTGCGGGGTGTGTGCAGGTCAGAGGTGAACGGGCCGTACACGCATCTGTGCACGGTCTGGGGTGTCAATACGTTCGCCTGGAAGAAGATGTATGCAGAACACACGTCCGTCCGCCTACGATGACACCAGAGAGCGAACTGTGGGAACATCCAGGCAAATCCACACAGGAGAACACCGCTGTGAGACATTCTGACGAGTCGTGCCCCTCCAGCACTCTGCATTTTCGCACAGTCTTTTGCTTAAGCTTACCACCCTAACTCGTGCGGTTAGAAAACAGTGCAGTCTGAGTGTGTTAACAGAGAAAAAAACTATAACAGAGCACTTACATAAAATATCAGCTTGGCTGGATGATGTCTCACGGCCACAACTTTATACAGGGTAGCCCAGGGGGCCCCCCCTCATTGTGTTTCCATGATGATGTACCCACGGTAAGTGCGTGGCAAACCCCATAACTCTCCGAACCAGCAATTACACCCACAGCCCCCCCCCCTCCTCTGATCAGAGAAGAGATGAATTCCACAGACCATCAAGTCAGGACGGGGCCGAATTTGGCTGGGTCCCATCGGCCCTCGGAGCGCAATTACAGGCTGCGGCCGCTGTAAACGCTCTGCCCGAAGCTCGGCTCACCTCCTCCGCCCTGTCGTCATGCCGACGGCATCCAGACGGGCACCGCGTAACGTCTCACAGAGGAGGGATGCCAGCGCTGCACACGGGCAGCGGAGGGAGTCACCCTGCCAGCATGTGGCACCAGACGAAGGCTACCCACATCACATCAAAGCCAGGGAACACGTGTGCCGCTCGGCCACTGTTATAACACATGCATAACATTTATATTACAACATGCTAGCGCACAACTGCACAAAACACTTCAGTGTGGTTCACTTATTATTATTATTCTTCTTATTATTATTATATTACGGTTATTAGTAATAGCAGCTGTAGTAGCAGTCATTTTGTGATTATCTTCATATCACTTATTACTGTTGTGTTAGTGTAAATGTGGTTTCTTTGCCCAAAACAATGCTTGTTCCTATTTTATATGGAAATACTGGAAAAAATGTGTCATTTTTTTCTTGCAACCTAAAATCTGCACAAAGTCTTCTGAGACCATTTCTCCATGCTAAGATATAAACTGCATTACACTAACTTTAAATTAGTTATATTATTTATATAAGGATGACCACGCATTTTCACATGTAAAGTCCAGTCAGCCCCCCCCCCCCCCCCCCCCCCCCGTCTCTGGAAAGTGCATTGAGCCATGTCATGTGCTACAGTGTTTGTTAAAAAAAAGGCCATCAGAGAACATATTTTTAAATTCTGAATGATTTCCCTAATCCCTGGTGAGAGGTTGAAGAGAGGGAAATATTACAGTGAGTGAGTTAGCAGGTGGTGGAGCGGGGGGTGGTGGGGGGGGGGGGGGGTATTAGCGAGGGGAGGGCGATCCCCTCTCCCCCAGGAGAAGCCACTGAGCCCCTTGAAGCAGCTTATTCCTGGGGATTAGTTTATCCAATCTGCACTAATCACAGATAAACGCTTCCCATTGGCTTGCCTGCTGGAGA
>NC_050591.1:31410718-31478218 GCF_013368585.1 Megalops cyprinoides | reverse complement strand
CGATCTTCGGCAGCAGAGAAAATGGGAAAGTTTGGGGAGGGCGCCCCCGCCCCCCCTCCACTCGCCCCGCCCCGCGGCCCGGGGTGTGAGTTTCCGGATTAGGCCCCTTGGCGGCTGCACACCGCGAGGTGCGCGTTTGAACCTGTCCCGCGCCCTCAAGCTGGGTCCAGACGGGACCGGCCATGCTCGGCCCGGCGTTTCACTGAAAGGCACGCGGGGATTTAAACCGTATGGGGTCAAATTATACCCAAGAGCTGGCGGCTTAGTTAGGGGGGATTACCATCTACTTCACCTCCCCTCTTTCGGAGAGTGTAATATCCACACACCCGCCCTCCTCCTCCTCCACGCCGGCCGCGGATGACTGCTGGCAGTCTGCCAACTGCACGCCGGCTTCAGTTATTCCGCCGAGCCACCAACAGGTCTTCGGACCGTGCCACCGTATCCCAGCATTCCCCGGGAGGACAGGCCTGCGGAGTGCAGCAGGGGCGGGGACGGCAACCTGACAGTGACACTGCTCAGTGTACTACCCTCCTCTCCACACTCGTACCCCACCATGTGCTGCGTTAACCTGCGGCTGGGTATTCAACTGACTGCACCTTAATCACAGAGTTATGGTTCACACGCCCGACTCACAGAGGGCGAATCAAATAAAGACCTGATCCCAATGTCTTGGGCCAGTGAATCTCAAGAATGACACTCTGAGAACATTCCTGCTGCATCTGGGGGCATTATCAATTCTTATTTTTAATTGTTGAAAGACATTCTGTGGGTTTATATGAGAAAAACATGGAACTAATGAGCATATAGAGAGAATCTTTTTTAAGGGTGAGCTTGGTGTGTCCAGCTCAACACTGTCTCTCATTTTCAAACACTGACAGACTTCTACCCAGAACAGTAAAACGATAATTACATATAGATGATGAATTATAAAAATTAAACCTAAGTGCTGACTTTTTGGTTTAAATTACGAAAAAAGTGTGCCCTTAAGTATCTTCAATCCAAGTGGCTTTAAAAGTGAGACAACTTTCAATTGCACTGAATATTAAAACACATCATAAAATCTGATTGAATAATTAAAATCTCAATTTGAATTTCAGTATGAGCAGTAAGTCTGACGCTGGCTGTCAGGGGTGAGTGTGTGTGTGCGTGTGTGTGTGTGTCGGGGGGGGGGGGGGGGGGGGTTATGAAGACGAGAGCCTACCCTCAGAGGATGAGCTTCGGCTCTGAGCAGTAAAGCTGGGTAAACATCTTTGGGCTGTTCTGTAATCAGCTCCTGCCCCCGCCCCAGGGGGAGGCTGCGACTGCCCAGGCAACCGCCTCCTTCCCTCCCTGGTCCCCGGAGTCTGCACCACCCCGGCAACCATATTGTCATCACTCAGCTCTGCATGGTGAGGGACCGGGGTGGGCCTCAGTGCACAGTCTCGAGAGCTACCTCTGCGCCTCTGAAGATCAGCACTAACGCCCAGCACACAGACTGCTCATACAGACACATGCACAAACATCACACACACATACACTGCACGCGCACACACACACACTGCGTACACATGCACACACACGTACGCACGCACGCACGCACACACACACCACATACATTGGACACACGCACGCACGCACGCACACACACACCACATACACTGGACACACACACACATTCTCACAAAGCACTGTTCTAATTGTGTGGTGTCTATCTGTGTGTGAGACTATATATGTATATTAAATGTGTTTTTGTGTGTGTCTGTGTGCCTGTGTGTGTGTGTGTGTGTGTGTGTGTGTGTGTGTGTGTGTGTGTGGGGGGGGGGGGGGGGGGGGGGGCACGTCCACGTTAGTGTAAGCATTCTCTTCAAATGAAACAACATCGACACAACGACACACACAAAAAACGAGTATTTTCTAACAAACATGAGCAGATTTCAGCTTAGCCATTTATCACTGAGACAGATGTTAGAAGGGATTAGATCTTATTTAGGTCTAAACATCCTCTCAGACTAGATCTCATCTATGCTTTCTTTCTCTTGGAGGCCATCCAGACTCTGGTTTCAGGGACACTACAAAACCTCCCTGCGCGCATGCACATAAATTAATTGCAAATGAAAGAAATGAAAGTGAGGTTTATAGAATAAGGGGAGAATAAGGAGAAGGGGCCCAGGCTGTCTGGGGTCTACCTGTGGGGTCTCTGTTCAGCTGGCACAGCAAAAGCATGGCAGAGAGAAGGTAAAGGATTCATAGCTACTGTGTGTGTGTGCGTGTGTGTGTGTGTGTGTGTGTGTGTGTGTGTGTGTGTGTTTGTGTGTGTGTACATATCCCTGCATAGTAATCCACATAGTGGCTGACTGAATTGGGTGGTTATATTTCATATCATACATGGCTGCTTTGGCAACACTGCCTTAAGTTTGTTCTGCTACTAAAGCACCACTGAATTTAAACACGCACACACAAAATATATATATATAAGCTGTCAGGCGTATTGGCGCTGGTGGGATGTGGAACAGTCTGGGTGGTCCAGAGGAGAGAGGAGACTGAAAGGAGCCTGGGATAGACAGGCAGGGCGGGGACAATGCCCCTCTACATCCCCAGCAGATGGACCATTGTCTCCGGGAGTCCCCAGAACGGGAGGCTGCGCGGTGCCCTTGTACCCAAGCAGACCCCCCTCCTTTATCCGGCACTTCACCTTGCCCTCTCGCGCTCGGGCCCCGGGATCGTTCCACGCCCTTTTGTTTGCTGTTGTGCCTCTGCTGCCCGTGAATGTCTCTGCTACTTTTGTTACCTTTTTCTTGTGGTGACAAAGCCGAATCATCTCTTTTCTGCCGGGCTGTTTTGTCTCGCGTTGTCCCGCGAACAAGCCGAGGGCTTGTTGTGACAGGACGAGAATGCTCGCGGTATTTTTTCCTTTTTTTTTTTTTTTGGGTTTGACCTCCTACATGCCCACCACTCCCACAGGGGGGGCTGCTGCGACCACCACATGAATCACAACACACCCGAAACCACCGAGAGCAACCGTTGCACCAGAGTGCTGAAAACCTCGCAGCACAACCCCGCTATCAGCCGGCATGTGTGATTAAAGCACAACACAGCACAGAGGCTAATTTCTGCTCTGCTCCGAGAGCATAAAGCCAATAGTTATTAAGGAAATACATCACACGGGAGGGCCAAGCGTTGTAAATATTAATGACATTCATAATGAATCCGAAATGGCCAGAAAACAAGAGGAGAAGAATGCTGTTTGTTTCCCAGCAGCTAAGCTAACAGGTAAGGGATAATAGGATCAGCACCGCACTACTGCTCCAGTAAAATTCAGTATTATTTGAGGACAGTTTGATAGGCAGAGAATTCTTTACTACATGACCAGAGTGAAGTCATTTTGAGAGTACACAACTATACTTACACAAACACAGACACACATATGCAGATCCACACACACACACACACACACACACACACACACACACACACACACAGACTGAGCTGAAGGTACGCCACGTGGGCACTCTGAAAAGTAGCAGTGAAATTGTGAACTCTTGTTGCCGTCACTACTTCTTAATTCGGAAATCTGAAAGCACTTTTGCCATATGGTTACGTTTTCCCCGTGCACATTTTGTGGCTTTGCGTCTTTCTCTGTTAGAGTCATTAATTACATCACTGCAAGACAAGTATATTAGGATCAGTCAGAGGGCTGTGCACCACAGCTGGAAACATGTCCTCGCCGTGGAAACAAAAAAAACACACGCAGGCATAAAGTCATATGTCGATATGACAAGACTGACAGGAGCTGAGGACGGTCTCCCAGAAGGGCCCTGGCCAGCAATATCACGTACTCCTTCATGCCGGTTATCCAACTGCATTTCATGTCATATTTGGAGGAGAAAGGGGGCAGACAGGGGACTTGAGGACAAAGCGCCAGTCCGCACACGTCCCCCCCTGCAGAAAACCTGGAGGTTGAGATTTGAGGAGTGAACAGGACTCTGAGAGGCCTCCGTATTATTTATGACTTCCTATAAAAACTGCACTTAATTACAGTGTTTTAGGGTTATAAATTACAGATGGTGAAGTTCCTGATATAATTAGAGCCGTAAAAAGGCAGGACTCTGAGTTTGGGAGCAAGGCAGGCTGGTGGCTTGTGCTCTCTGAGGACTGTCTTCTTGATGTGGTCAGATGGGTCCTGTGAGGGGAACAGAGCTGTTGCGCATGGCAACAGGGGATCAGGGTTCCCCCCCCCCCCGTCTCCCTCCCATCTCTGAGCTCACAGGAAACTGGGAGATTAGGGGTACACATGCAAGGACACACTCATGCATGCAAAGATTTTATGGAAATTCAAGTACAAAAACCCACACACACATACCTGTTTCATGGATACTCAAGTACAAAAACTCACACACATGCCTATTTTATGGATATTCAAGTACAAAAACACACACACACATATCTATTTTACAGATATTCAAGCATGTAAAATATCACATTCACATACACACATACCTATTTTATGGATTTTGAAGCACACAAATGCATATACACACATACAGCCACTTTTACCCACTCTTTACCAATTCATGCTCACAAGATCACACCCACATACTCTCTCTCGCTCTCTCTCTCTCACACACACACATACACACACACACACGCACAAATCCAACCAGGTGGATTTATGCCATACCAAGACTTAAATATTCCCCAATGATCTGACATTAGCAATTGCTCCAGCTGGAATGTGACTTAGCCTAGCCACTACAGTGTACAGAGTATTGATTGTGAGAACAGGGAGACAGACACCAGAGTGGGAGTGCGTTAAAGAGGGTTAATCTTGGACTGTGCGAGAGAGTCATTAGCTATGGATTTAGGCCTGCCCTTCAGGAGCTTGCAGGTGTCATGTGCGGACAGAGAGACGGGCCGGCATACCGAGGGGAGAGCCCCCCTGGTCACACGATGCCTCGGGGCAGCTCTGGGTACAACCCAGAGGTCAGGGGTCAAGCCACTTCCCTGCCTTAATGCACTCCACATAGTCCTCTGCAGCAGCCAGGGAATTAGGGTGGGTAAGAGTGGGTGTTTTTTTTGTGTGTGTGTGTGTGTGTGTGTGTGAGTATGCCTTGGTGGGGTATGTCAGTTTGGCTGCATGACTTGGTATATTTCATCAAAGATGAAAGAATTATCATATAATAAGTTCATTCACAAGCTGAGGACTACGGTCATTTCTGTTTCTGTCATTTGATCTTGAGTTCAAAAGAGCATCACAAACACACAGAACAGGAAAGTTGTGGTTAGTGTGTAACAACATATGAAAGACCCCCCCCTCCCCTTACGACACTGGTCCCCCTGCTCCCCACAGTTGGGGGGGGGGGGGGGTCAGGCGGGGTGAAGGACGGGGCCGTAGGGCAGGTCATTACCGTGCCGTTTGTGGGGCTAACACCGCCTCGCTGGCGGCGCCTGGGACGCGAGGTGTGAAGTTACACCAGAGTTTCACACTCCGCATCAGGAGCAGCTGGGGAGAAGGCCCCACAGGTACAAACAGGGCTATTAAAAGCTCACGGTTCCAGGGGGCAGCTGCGGAGTCTTAATACGAGAAAAACAAAGTCATTTCCAGACACAGCCTTGTTACTGCAGTCACCCACTTCATACTATACAGAAAGTACCCAATCTTACATGCAGAATGCACACAGTCATACATGTAGAACACACACACATTCATTCCCCCTGCTTTGATTTGGGCATGTTAGGGCCAAAATCCTGATCTAAATCATTTACTGGATCTGTACAATGAAACCGGAAAGTATAATTCTTCTGAGCTTGATTCATCTGTCTAAATGTATGCCAATCAAATGTACCTTAACGTATCTCGACCACACCGATAAAAGTATTTCTTGTGTTGAAGTTCTGTGACCAGAAAGTTGTGAAACCTTGCTCTGTGATAAAACTGAACTTGCACTGAAGTAGAAGTAGACAACAGCTTCAATCGTAAATGAGGAAATGGCACGCCCGGGGCTAACAACGGTGTTCGAAGCAAGCTGAAATCACCATCCTTTATCGGAGTGCCTAAATTCTCATTTCATGGAATCCAGGAATAAAATGCCATTTGCCAAATATTTGATCCAATTAGCTGATTCAAACCCGAGATGAGAGCTAGAACAAACCGTGATTCTTGTGAACAAAGCGCGCGTACCCTGTTATAGATAAACAGTGATGAATATCAGATCAAACCCACAACGGTGCGCACACTGAATTCTCATTCTCTCTGTCTCTCATGCCCCTTCTTCCATTCTCTGTCTCTCGTGTTCTCTCCTCCTCTTTCACCTGTCCTCCCTCCTTCCCTCTCTGCCTGCCGCTCTTTTCCTGCCGCTCTGAATCCCCCCGTGTTTCCTCTAGCCCTCTCTCTGCCTCCCTCCCTCTGTATTGCTCGGTGAGGGCAGCTGTGTTGTTCTGGCTGTGACAGGAGGTGAGGCTTCAGCAGTACGGATGAGATCCAGTGAGGCCTGGCGCAGCTCAGCGTTACTGCAGCGCTGGGCTCCGTCTGCGGCGTGTGCCACTCTCCTCTGTCAAAAGGAGAGAGCCGTGTCTGCGCTGTACTCAAGTGCAGACAATCCTGCAGAATGAAATCTATTCCAAAGACACATGCACACACACACACACACACACACACACACACACAGATCATCCCGCCATCCTGAATAAGTGATAGCCCCATATGCTTAAAACACTAAGCCCCCCTATTAGAGAGAGGGCATAATAACTCCTCCCCTTCCAGAAGGTAATTTCACTTGTAACCGGCTCTTTACAGTACAGAGGAATCTGGCTGGGGGTAAAAGGGGGGGCCCCCCTTGTTCACAGCCCCCTCCCACCCCCACATTAGCGACGGGGGCCACGTCAGCAGAGACGGATGCCAGGCAGAGACACCCCCAGCCCAGGCCCCGCTGCCCCCGGGCTACAGCCCCCGCCGTCATTAGGAGCGGTGACAGCCGCTGTCCGCGCCCTGATCCCTCATCATTAAATCATGTAAATGGGGCCACCGCATGCGCCTCTCTGTCACTCGCCCAGGGACCCCCGTCCGTCAGGACACGGATACGGGCCGACGACACCGCCTGATCACTGACGCTTACCTGAGAAGGGGCGGGGTGAGGGGGAGGAGCTAGGTGCCTCCCACAGAGGAAGGGGGCAGCAGAGACCACAGCAGAGAGAGAGAGAGAGAGAGAGAGAGAGAGAGAGAGAGAGGAGAGAGGGGCCACGGCTCCGCTGGACTGTCATTCATTCTGCCTTTTCATAATCACCGCAGAAATCAAAGCCACGGTCTCTCCCACACTCCCGGGTTACTGCACACTGAAGACATTACATTTACGTGAATCTGCGAGGCACAAACATTCCTTTTTGTGGCCGGAAACGTACACTGTTTCTGTAGAGAGGCTACCGCAATCAGCATCGCTTACAACGAAGAACAGCAAATGTGTTTCTCCTACGAGAGGGCTCCTCGCAGCAAAAACAAAAGGCTTACACACACACACACAGACACACACGCACACACACACACACACAGTACGCAGAGGAAAGCTCAAAGACGAGTGGAAGAGTTCTGCAGGGCAGGCATCTGGTGCGTCCCGACTGGATGAGTGCGGCTGCATGTTTAATTCAGACCGAACCGCTTCCACCCGGGCCAGTTTCCCCCAGCCATGTAAAACAGCCCAGAGACGCAGCATATGGAGACGGAGGGAGAAGGATGGAGGGAGCGGAGGGGAGAGAGACAGAAAGAAAGAAAAAAAAAGAGGGAGAAGGAGGGAAAGAAAGTGCTGCCTGTGCATCGTCACTGTGCACCCTCTCACAAAGTAGACAGAGCAGTCAAAGCACAACTCCACACAACAGGACTGGGACTGGCACTAGAGCATTCTGGGAAAAAAAGAGCCTGTTTAAAATCTCTATGGCTGAAACCATATCTAATTATTACATTAAACACTTCAACAGAATACTGCAAGCACTATGGCAACTACCACTACTGCTGATGAATATGAATAAAAATGAGAATAAGTATGAGAATAACAATAAGAAAAATATTTGTTATGCAATAATAGGAAGAGAACGTGTACTCTGTGGAGCTCTAACTGAAGTGCAAAATATATGCAAGGAAGTCCCGGTGAATCTGACTGTGATCTGACTATTCAGGGTTCAGACTGTGGCTAAATGTTTTCAGTACAGAACACCAAGCAGACATGAAATGACTTACCTGAAAGATTGGATCCACACAGGAACGGCACAAACACGCAGCGGGACACAGCCGATGCAGGGAGAGAAGAGGGGAAAGAGAAAAAACACTGAGCTCATGAATATGGAATGATGCACCGTGTGCATCAGCGCAAATGACAAAGAATTGCAACTATTAGCAGTCTATTTATTTCCGTACTGCATGTCACTCAGACTTAGCCAGTGGACATGACTGGGTTTATCTAAAACACAAAATGCCAACCGTAATTTACCCAGCAGGATTTTATCTCTGTACTCCGGCCAGATAATCATTGATGGCTAGGCCAAAAAAAAAAAAAGAGAAAAAAAACACGAGACCTTTTAGCGTGCTCTTTTGTAGCTACATTAGGGGCGTTTAGCTAAGGCAGGAATTATCAGCAGCACATCTGAGGAACGCAGGAACAGAGGGGAGAGCCAAAGAGCAAAAATCATTAATGCAAATGCGGCCGCAGGCCCTGATGGACTGGCATTATCGGAGGTTACCGCTGTTTTCGGAAGGGTTCATTGTTATTCATGATGCTGCCGGATTTGATTGGCTGTTTGAAGTGTTTGCCTGGGGACTTATCGACTATCGCTGCGGGTGCCTGGAGTCAGGCCTAGACAGGAGGGTCTGGAACAGGTTGTGTTCATTGCCACCGCACCCCCCACCCCCCACTGCACCCCCACACACCCACCTCTGGCTCCATCCTACTGGGGTGCCCCCCCTCTAATAAAATATCCACAAAGCAGCGACTCAGTTGGGCTATTTTTTTTCACAGATGTGCAAATTTTTTTATCTAATATTTGCAGTGACTTCTACAAAGCCGCATTCCTGAGGAACGCTTAAAAATATCTCTGAAAAATTATGCAGCCAGCCAAAGCCGCAGGACTTTAAAGACTGCTGCTGCCAGAACGTGGTTGCTGGAGAGAGTCCATCACATGCGTCCCCCTGCGTCAGCTGTGTATCAGCAGCAATCAGAGCAGCTCTGCGGATTCACACTGTAAGGTAACTAGAACATAGGCACCTTCTCAGTGGTCACACCTGCAAGGTGGAGTCTATTTTCCCCGCCCACACCTGAGCAAAAACCCACAAGAGCACCCTCCTGTGTGACATCACTTCCTCCCCATCAGACTCGGTCTCTGCAGGAGGAGACAGTGTGCAACCGTGCGACCGGTTGACCATTTGACCATGTGACTGTGCGACCATGCGGTCAGTCAGAGAGCCAAGGCACTGAGAAATGGCCACAGCCAATCTGGTGCCCACAGTAAGCATCTAGGGACGGGGACCGTCAACAGGCCTGTCCACCAAACCGAGTCTGACAGCTACTCGATCGTCAGGGGGATCATTGCGCGGCACTAACGACATTATCTGCATATTTGTTAAGTTTTCCGATAATATTGCGCCTCTTTCTCTCTGTCTCTCTCCGGACTCCTCTCCTCCTTCCAATCAATATTGGCAGCCCAGTCGATGCAGTACGGAGCGAGAGGCAGAGAGAGGGAGGAGAGCAGAGGAGAGGAGAATATTTTATTCTCTTTTATTTTCATCTGCTTGTCTTATCTTACCATCTGTTTTATCTCCGTTCACAATTTTCTCTTACGACTACTATATTAACATTTTTACACAATTATACCCATCTATAATTATTCCGATTATTATTATAATTCTTATTTTTATTCTTATTTACATTTGTACACTAAAAGGCAGAGGTGAGAAAGGGTGAAGGCGAGAGCATTGAATAACTGCCACCCTAACGAAGGCGCTCGGAAACCTTTCGATCCTTACGTTTCTCACAGAGAAGCAAGAGGGAGGGAGAGAGACGGAGGGAAAGAGCGAGGAGAGGGACAAATATGACCTTTTTTCCATCTATTTTATGACCTGCTTCAGAAGAAGCAGCGGCAGACATGGATAGGAGGGACCTGATTGGAATGAGAAGGAGGACGTTGCAGAGAGAGAGGTTCTTCAGGACGCCTGCATGACTGCATCCTTCAGACCTCTCATCGCTGAATAAATACATTACAATGCAGATCGGCTGACAGGAGGGCTAGATAAACAAAAGAAACTCAACTACAATGGGGAGAGCAAAAAAAAAAAAAAAAAAAAAGCCAATAACTTTTATTATGTTGTGGTGGCCTATCTGCTTGGGCAAACACAGGTTCTGTGTGTATAAAAATAATCACGAGTGGGTCATCATATTATCACCTCTAATCTCTGTAATCCCCAGAAAGCCAGCGTCTTAGAAGGGATTTCAATCCTATACATTGTTTTACAGCAGAGTGGTGGATCCAGCACCGTGTGTAATGTATTCTCCCTGCGGTCTGTCACAGAGGAGGAAACAGGCAGGGTAAAAAAAAAACGTGCACACAGATAAGTAAATTGAGCTCCCTGCCTCGTAATGAAACTTGGAGGGTTTTAACACCGCGCTCCTCACCCCTCAAGCCCTACACGGGACAATCTCAGCCGCTTACAGTTCGTCTGAAGCTCTGGTTAAGAGCGCTTTTCGGGTGGGAACGCCCCCCCCCCCCCCACACCCCTGTGAGTGTTCCCAGCTGATCCCTCTCTCCCTCTCTCCCTCCCTCTCTCCCTGTGACCTCGGCTCACCCACCGCTGGGCTTTCCTCTGCTGCAGAGTCGGCCAGGCAGAATCTATCCGTCTGAGATCAAAAGGAGGAGAAGAAAGAGAGAGTAGGGGTGCGGAGGAAAGATTGCATATCCAGGCGTGAACTCCAGAGCAGACGCAGAGGTCAGGAGACTGCCGGACTGCCTCCGGAGAGCCAACATGCACGGAGTGTGTGTGTGTGTGTGTGTGTGTGTGTGCATGTGTGTGTTTAACCAGTACATGGACCGTATGGCAAAAATCCATATCAAGCCTGATATCAATACCAGCCACTAAAACTCTAAAAGGTTCAAGAAGATGTCTGTTAAAAGCAAACCCAGAAGGAAAAGACAGAGGGAAAAAGGGAAAAATATGTACGTTTTCACATGAGACCCACTCTCCTTTGTATCCCACCTGCTCTATCTCGAACCCCTGTCCACCTCATTCTCTATTTAAATACTACCCTCTATGTCTTCTCCCTTCCTCCCCTCTTCCTTCCACCCCCCTGCCCTCTCGCTCGGCCTCCCTCTCTAATTCCCCGCACCCGACCCCCCCCACCTGTCCCAGTCGCTGGCCTTCCCCCCACTGTCCCCAGGGGAACACCAGTGAGGTGTGAAGGCTATGATGGGATCATATGGAGTGCCGGCCTCATCTCCAATTACCCAACAATCATGCCCTCTTCTTCATCTCCCTCTGACAACACAGAGGGCTGCAAATGATGCAGAAAAAGTCGTGTCACCCCACACGGTCGCGCCAGCCAGTACCTGGAGTGCCAGAGTGTGCTCACATCCCCAAAATGCAATTACACCTCTGGACAAGCCAGCTAATGTATACACTCTCCATCTCTGTCTGCTCCCTGTCCATCTGAAGCTCTTTATCAGGGCGAGGATGTAGGAAAATATCACTGAATGGAAAGACAAATCTATTGAAGATGCTGCACTGCATTATTTGCTTGCTTAGCAGATGTTCTCATCCAGGCTAATCTGAGAACTGGACATACTGTAAGATCTTCACCGTATAAAGCAGTTGTGAAACAGTTACACGTTCAGGGGTGTAACATCAGAGCCAAGGCCAGTGTTCAAACCCTTGAACTTCAGGGCTGGAGTCCATTTAGCTGCCTTCCCTACAGGGGCAGCAGAGAACAGAGCCACAAGAAGGAGCACAGAAGGACCTTACAATCTGTTACAAACTAAATATGATCCCACCTCAAAGGAGATGCCATCCCCATCCATCTCCACCCACCACAACAGAGACCAGCCATGCCCAGTCCTGCTGTAGGTTACCCACAATGCCCTGGGGCGGCTGAGCTCTTCCCCAACAGCAACCGGTCCGTTCAGTGCTCGTGGGCTGAGGTCTGTGACTTTTTCACTGAACCTCCTGGTTTCTGGATGTAATTCCAGACTTAGTCTTGTAAACTTTCCTATTATTTCACGTTGCCAAAAGCAGACAAGGGTTTTGCGAGATTTAGTTCAACGGCACACCACATGCTACAAAATTCAAGCGGAATGTTGGATCTACACTCGTCTGTGCAAGCTAACATGAACTCCTGTCTAACCGCTCATTTTGAACCTGATTATATTGATGGAGCAAAAAATAGCTCTTGGTTTAGATATGTCAACCATGAATGAAAACTGGTAATGGAACATATTAATAGGGAGCAGCTTTTTAAAATAAATTCTAAAAATACCACGGATGGCGTAGCCACGGGGCAAGAGTTTCTCAAATGTGCTTTTGATCATGATGTTACAGCCGAACTGACTAACAAATCGTTTTTTAAGTTATTTTATCTCTGCCATGCATTTTACATTCAAACATTTGAAATATGCATCAACTCATATTTTTCTGTTTTCCCCAAAGCAATTTAGATGGAGTGTTCTTTGTCATCCGCGCGTGTGTGAATTGCGTCTTTGTTTCTGGAGAGGGCAAATAAATAAGTGAAAAGCAGAGTTTGCCCATTACGCCTGAATAAGGGAGGCAAATCAATCAATAAATAATGAGTGTTGGGGGAGGAGGGAAAGGGAGAGAGAGAGAGAGAGAGAGAGAGAAAGACTGATGGGTAATAAAATCACACTTCAGAGTGAGTGAGTGGTTAAGTGTCTGGGAAAACTGCAACCTTGCCAGAGACATGATTCTACCAGTCCTTCCTACAGCAGAGAGTCTGTCAGGAAC
Source organism: Megalops cyprinoides (assembly GCF_013368585.1). NCBI lineage: Eukaryota > Metazoa > Chordata > Actinopteri > Elopiformes > Megalopidae > Megalops > Megalops cyprinoides. Next base: position 31,465,257 of record NC_050591.1, on the reverse strand, counting down.
AGCACTACAGTACCACACTGAGCCTAGCTTTGCCCAGGCCAACCCAGGCCAGGCCAGCTCTGCTCATCTCAACACAGCCTAGGGAAGCATAGCCCAGCCCAGCGTAGCCTAGCCTAGCAACTAAATACTACCCTTAAGACAGGAACACGTAAACATAAACAGTCCAGCTAGTTCCATTAACCAAACAGTATTTTTAGCAAACGAGCATCCTGCCATGGTACACCACATCTGGTATCAAGCCTCTGGAACTGGGGAAAAAAAAAACACAAAAAAAAAACATACCCTTGAGTCTCGTTTGGTAACACAATCAAAAAGAAGTCAAGGCTTGGCAGGGCGGAGGACAGTGAAGTGAGGCAGGGCCAGCACATTAAGCCCCCCCCCCCCCCCGACCCTCCAATGCAGCCCTGCCCTCAAGGAGCAGCAGAGGAACGAGGGTCCCCAGTGCCAAACCACGGGCACCAAGGGGGGCTCAAATCAGGGGGCCAATGGGAGCCGTGTTGTTGGGGGGAAGAGAGAGAGATGCCCCCCTCCCCCTTTTCCCTCCCCCTCTCGCACGCGACCCCTGGCTAAATTACTACACACAACATCAGCCTGTCTCCCATTAGCCCCTGAGTCTGCTTGCCTTTAGCGTGTGCAGCCCTGGAGCTACACGAGATGGTAATGATGTCAGCTCGCTCTCCATCAACCCCACACCCCACCCCCCCCACCCCCCCCAATTCGCTCTTCTCAGCTCTCCTTCCTTTCTTCTCTCTCTCTCTCTCTCTCTGTCTTTCTCCCTGTCTCTCTCTCTCCCTCTCTCTCCCCCTCTCCCTCTCTCCTTTTCTCCAGCAGGGAGGGACGGAGGGCACTACATCAGTTGGGCAGATCCGGAGACACTGATCCGCGCTCTCTATCTCCCTCTCTCCCTCTCACCGCAGGGTGACACACGCACAGAGAGGGGCTGTGCCTCCCGTGGACACACGGACACCCCCATCCGTTACAGCCGGAGAGGGGTGGACACCCTGTAAATTATGGAGCAGTCCCACACGGTGAACAATGGATGTCTGCATCCACAATCAGAGCGAGGCACACATTCCACTGCTCCGCACCGCAGACGGCAGCTTCCACGCTGTTCTTCCACAGCAGTAACAAATTCAGTGCATTTTTATTATACACTTCTTTGAAAAAATCACTCATTTACTCATTTGCATAGGGGGGTTTTATTCTTATTATTCTTAAAACTAATTTCAGAACAAATACATCAGGTAGTGGGGGGGAAAAAAACGCGTGTTCCTCTGTGTGTTTTGTTCCCAAAGCGGAACACGTGCTATTAACATAATTCCCGATAAGCTGGCACTGACGGGATGAAGTTAATGTTCAGTGGCAGAGCCTCACTGCAGTGACGGGGAAAACTGCCGGTTATCGAACATGTGTTTGGAGAAACAGTGTGGCCCAACAATAAGCGGCATCTCTTCTTTGTTCTGCTGGTCCGAGCGCTCATCTCCCTGCACTGGGAAAAAAACGAATGAACTGATAATTAAAATTCCTCTCTCAGCATCTTTCCATTAAAGCAGCAGTAATGAAAGCGGAAGATAAAGACTCAAATGTTCTCTTCTCTCTTCGTCTAATTTTCAGAACCGGGGTAGTTTAAAGCCACCATTAACCATTTCTTTCTGGCGCCTCCAGCAGAACATTTAATCTTTTTATAATTATTAAAATTATGCAAAATTCTCAGGGGGTGGGGGTTAGAATTTTATGAGAGCTTTGTGCAGACAGAAATATATTTCCAGCAGTTCTTGTTTGGCCTGAAAGATATTGTATTGTAGTAGCAGGTCTGTAGTTACTCTTGCAGTTATGCCCACACTGGAATGTGTGGGTGAATCTGGAGGGCAGAGATGAGATTTCGTTGAGTTGAGTTGAGTTTCGTGGAGCCCGGCCTTAATGCCTGCCTCCTCTACAACCCCCAGACACAGCAACACAGAGCTCCCTTTCTCTTCTAAAAAGTCTCACCAAAGAGGTCACGGTCCTCATGCTAGTTGGTAATTACTGTTTAACATGGATGCATTTCATTTAAGCTCTTAAAAGGGCAGTAAATGTTGGGAAATAAAAGGAAAGTGTTGGTCAGATTACTATCCCCACTCTCATGTGTTCTGGCCAACAAACACCTGGTTTGATTCTCAGAGTCCTGTTCCAGTCACTCTATAAAATCTAAAAAAAGGAATAAATAAATAATCAGACCCAAGGAAAAGGCCATTTTGTCTGTGGTCTCTTTCTTCGATTTGAGCTGAGGAGAACCAAGGACAACCCATCGAGCAGCACGAGATTTAAATGAGGGGCCTTGCACCTCTCCCCAAAGATTGGGGCTCTGATATCCCCACGACATTCTGTGCACATGTACCCATTAACGGGCTACCCATCACCCCCTCGTCCCAGCCCGCGGCCCCGCTCCCTCTGCGGGGAACTACAGGTTAATATTACATTTGTGAGGCAGACTACATTTTTTATTTATTGAAAGGCGGTCTAGCATGAAAGCGTGCACACGCACAGGGCAGTGGATTACCTGACCCCATCTCCTCCTGTGTCAGATCACTGCCCCCGGTACGCTCCCCACTCACTCCCCCCACACCCCCCAATCCCAACCCCATCCAGCACAGAGGGAATATGGGGGGCAAGTGGGGAGGGGGGGTGCTATTTTAACCTTCTGTCCCTGTATTTTGCGCTTTCACTTGACCAGCTGCTCCACACTTCACAGTGAAGCGGGCTTCACCAGAGAGGGTCCATCCACAAAGCCGACCACGCTCTCTGCCGCTGACGCTGGCTGACAGAGGGTAAACTGGACTCGGAGGTTTTCTCTCTTCACCGCCAACGCTGACAGAGTGTTTTTCAGAGCAGGTTTTTTTTCCCTCGTTCAATTTTTTTTTTGATTTCGTGGCTTCGAGTACCCTCCACTCCGCGGAGGGGCTGACAACTCCCGTCTGAGCCGCACAAAGACAAGCACCGCACCTTCCTGAAGCACCAGCGGAGAGGGAGAAGAGTGATATGATAGAGAGGGAGGGAAGGAGAGAGAGAGAGAGAGAGGGAAAGAGAGGGAGGGAGATAAGGAGAGGGAGAGAGAGGATGGCAATACATTACCGGCCTGCCAGCGACCTTGAGATGGCCAAGTCTTAATCTAAAAAAAAAAAAAAGAGGAGGAAGAAGTGGAAGAGCTCGTCTGAGCATCAGGGTCATCCTTCAGTTGAATTTATGAAGGGGTATAAACCATGACATTAAGTCCTTGGAGGCTACAGGCACCCCAAGGACCCCCCGATTCTCCGGGACACTCAATCATCACCGGTGACCGCCCGGCGACGCCCAGGACGAATAGAGGAGACGGCTCCGGACAAGAGCCGCTTACGCGTATACAAGGCCGCTGTTGCCGTCGGCGATGCCCCAGCCGCGGCAGCTGCCACTGGAACTGCAATAAAGCGTGACACGGCGTATGAATGCGTGCCTGAGCCCCGACCGCCAGCTCCTGCAATTCCGCAGCCTGCAATTAAAGCCGTGCCCGTTTCACCCTCACTGCAAAATCAGCGCCTCCGTTTCCCCAGAGCCGGGACCATGCACACCCCTTCCCGGCTCCGGCGTGGCACATCTGGGGCCCGCGTGCACAAAGACGGGGGCGTCCGGTGCCAGCGCTCCCGCTCCCGGGCGGGCACCCCGCTGGGACGGTATGTTGGGTTGGAAACCGCTGAGGTTCGGGGACACATGCCTGAGCTGGTTCTGGGCACCCGCGGATCTCTTTGAACCAGGCCTTTCACACGTTACCGGCCCTGTGCGAAAGCTCTCCGCCCCCTTTCCCCCCTCCCTTGTTACCCCCTTTCCCGTCCCCACGCGGCCCTCCTCTCTCCCCCTCCATCAGCGGGCCTGACAGCGGCCTGACCCCTCTGTGAACGACATGGCTCTTTCTTCACGCTGCAGCTCTCCCTCTCCTCCAGCCGCTTTTGTTTCCCTGAACGCTTGTGCGAGGCAGCCGCTCAGAGGCCAGCGTTTTGGCTGCACTTTTATTGGCCTGTTATGCCAAATCAGCCGTGTTTTTCAATTTGCATGTGAATCTGGATTAGAGAAAGATGATTCTGAAACAGTGCCCCCCCCGGACACTCTGAAGCAGACAGCGGCACTCTCCCTCCCCAGCCGCACTTAAGCTGCACGCAGGAATTCAAATTTCACGTCGGCGCAACCCAGGGCTTTTATCTGCTTCCCGTTATTAACCGGGCCCAGGAATGTTTGTGATTTGCGCCTGCCCTAGAACGCCACTCTGTCTTTAATTGATTTAAGGGCCCATGAATCCTCTGGCCCTGTCTGATAAAGTATTGTTTTTCAATCAGGCGTCAGACAGACGGCTAAGCAGGCCCTGTTTGAGCGGGCGGACCAGGAGATCCAGGTGGTGAGGTGCCCTTCAGTCCCGGTCCTCAAATATACATATTTAAATATAACTGATCTCGACAGCGCTGGGATGGAAATTAATATCCATCAAATCCAGGTAAAAATCAACATCCGCTGTTTGCCATACATACCGTGACACACGTCAACACATACAAACACAAACACAAACACACACACGCAAACACACAAACACACACACACACTCGCACGCACAGCCACACTGGCCCCGCTTTGTTTGCAGGGTGCTGTGCACACATGTTGTGCCTGTTATTCCACACAACGCCAGATCTCTCCAATCAAAACTGCCAGAACAGCCATCTGAATAAATAAGATGAAAATTACAAAAAAAAAGAGAAAAGAAAGAAATAATAAAATAATAAACAAACAAAAAAGGCTTGGAACAAAGCTCCGGGATGGCAGTTTGGCCAGAGCCTCTGTATAAATAAATAAAGGAAAAAAAAAACCACTTCTCTCCAATTACGGCTTTGTGTGCAGTGTGGCGGTATGATTATCATGTATTTTTCATAGGCTCCCCCTGTCGCTCCGCTTGGCCTCCAGTGCTGTCAGGCAACATGGCATCAGTATCCGCTCGACCTCAGGAGCGAGCAAGAGACCCCCATTAAAATGGGGGAAACAATCACCCATCCCCGCCAAACAACACCGTTTGATTCCCGTTCATCTGCCAAAAAAAAAAAAAAAAGAACGACTGCAGGGAGGCCCGCATCACCGCAAATGTAGAAAAAAAACGGAGGGAGTGAAGTTTTTTTGACAGGGCAGAGAAGGCGGGGGGGGGCTCCTAAATATTTAACAGAAGGAGGCGCCGGAGAGGAGTCTGGTCTGAACCCGGCGCTAACGCTCCAGATGTCTGCGATTTAGCGCGGGGGCTAAATGGAAATCAATCTCCTTTCACCGTCTTAGACACTCAATCAAAACGCATTGTTTTAAAGGGACCCCGGTATGACACGCAATACCGTAACTGCAGCAAGACGTCTGTGCTGTATCATAGCGCGTTCGCCACCCGCGCAGACACATCCACGGAATGAATGCGTTCGTTAATGCGTTAAAAGACGCGCTTTCTGTACGTAAAGAAAGAACAGCAAGGGAAGGGGGGGAGAGTACGGGGGAGAGCAATTTGGAATTTTAATATGGCGGGGCTGCCATAATTTTCCCGGAGTTCCGTAATTTGCCTCCTTTCTTCCTCTCCTTTTTTAAATTAACGCTTCCTTTCTCCATCCTCGCAATCTGAGTGACCTTGTCAATTAAAACTGTGAAGACGCATCTATAACCGCTGGAACTGACAGAGAGATATTGTGAGGGAGAGAGAGAGAGAGAGAGAGAGAGCGATGGGAAACGAGAGGAAAACTGTGAGATAGGTGTGACGGGTGATGAAATCTCACAGTGGAAGGAAAGGCTGCGATAGGGTCGGTTAATTGGCCACTGAGCCACTGATAAAATTCTGTGGTGTTTGCAGTGAGACCAGCCAGCAGTCTGGAATAGAGTCGGGGGGATGGGTGCTGGGGATGGCAGAAGCCAGCCATGCGAGAGGGGAAAAAAAACACAAACATTTGCAGTGGAGTGCTCCCAAAAGAGCTCTGAGGGAACCACTTCAGTTCAGCACCATAAACCTCAGCCATGAGAACATGCAAAACCAACCCGCCACCCACCGTCGCTTTGCTATCGTTTGAGCTGACTGCTCAAAATCGGGCGGTCACCCCGGGTCCACCTCCAGAGGAGCGGACCGCCCCCGTCTGTCCCTCTCACGCCCACCTGTGCTCTCTTACTCCGGTGCCTACAAAAAAAATAGTCATAGGACTCGGTCTAATAGAACCTGACACTACGTGTAACTTTCTGTCACCGGAGACATCAGTGCAAATTAGCCGATAATTTAATTTTTTCCATTAGGGAAACAGCGCAGTAATAAGTCAGACGCCAAGCACTCCGCTTCCATTAATGTCTTCATTCTCCCACAGACGCCGATCCCAGGGAGTGTGTCTGCAATGGCTGCGCTTCTGAAAACACGGGGTGTGTGTGCATGTGTGTGCGTGCGTGTGTGTGCGTGTGTGTGCGTGTGTGTGTGCGTGTGTGTGTGTGCGTGTGTGTGTGCGCGTGTGTGTGTGTGCATGTGTGTGCGTGCGTGTGTGTGCGTGCGTGTGTGTGCGTGCGTGTGTGTGTGCGCGTGTGTGTGTGGGAGGGGGGTTTTCCTCGGACAGACATCTGTGTGATAATTTGCTATGAAGGTGTCTGTTGGAATTCAACAAAGGCATAAGTGGAATCAGTTTGCTCCGTCTCATGGAGAGACGGAGACTGTAATTTACTCCCTTGTGAACCTTGGAGGACCTCATCCGGCATTTATACAGACAACAGCACATCTCACCTTCAAGCCAATCACCGATGTACTCGTATGACTCCCCCTGCCACACACACACACACACACACACACACACACACACACACAGCTATTTGGCTCTTGTGTGCTCAGTCTACATTTGTGTGTATGGAAACACTGCTTTACCACCAATCACCCTGAGAAAATTCTTGAGGTAGTATAGAAGCTCAAACCTCAGTCTGATGACACAGCATAAAGTCTGAATGACTCTGACACACACACACACACAAAAAGCCTCTCACACGACTGCACCGCCTGTTTCAGGTGAACGTAGGACTGGCGCGTGGCACGTCCTCAGGCTTTTAATTTTCCCCCCGGCAGGTGGACATACCTCAGCACGGTCTGTGAAGCTGCCTGCTCATCTGGTCCTGCTTTCCCCCGTTTCGTGCCGTTCGGCACCTGCGCGACGCACACCTGTTTGGGGGGGTTGTTTGGTGCTGGGGGGGGGGGGGGGGGGGGGGTCATGGGCGCACAGGGACCCCCTGCGCCTCCTGTCGCAGGTGAGGGGCCAGGCTGGCGGGACAGGAGGGGCTGTGATTACACAGCTGCTGAAGGGGTATTAGCCCCCAGCTGTTGGCCCTGCCTGCTGACAGGGGTCCACGGCCCCTCCTTCATGCTCACTGATCCGGGTAATTGCACCGTCCAGTCCACCCCCCCCCCCCCCCCCACCTCCCGCTGCAGCTGGACGAGCTGTCACCGTGCCCAGCGTCTGCTCCGATAGCCTCACACACCCGTGTGCCTGCAATGCAAAGCTCCGTTTTTCGCATCTGCGGCTACCCGCTCCGCACCAGCAGGGCACGGCAGGTCGCAGGGGCTGCGTATCCACCGTCTTAAATCACGCTGACGGCTTTATTCTGCGCTCCGCACACGCACAGCACGCTCCTACAATGAAGCTTGCCCTGTATCTGGGCTAGACTTTTCTCTGTGACAGCCTGTACCTGTGACTTTGGTCCGCCGGTGCTCCAGTGACTATGAGCATCTCTGCATATTATACACCTTTACCGCTCACTGTTGCTAAATACATTCAATAATGACAAGTATTCAGCATAGCAATGTAGACATGAATGTATTCAACAGGGCCAGAACACACCAGCCAGGGCGAATGTAGAAACACTGATTAGCCAGTTTGCATGGAATTTGGAATAGCGTGCTGTAAAAAGTCTGAGCCTGTGTGTGTGTGTGTGGGTGTGTGTGTGTGTGTGTGTGTAGGGCTGCCCTAACCCCAAAACCAAATCCCATAGTTGGGGGGAGCCCCCACAATCCAACCCCGTAATTCATTCCACCCCGACAGCCATGCAGTGTCTCTCTGTCTCATCCCACAGAGTAATCAGTCTAAAGCACTACCGAGGAGAGGAGCCCATCCTGGTTAAAGAAAAAAGAAAAGAAAAGAAAAAAAACACACCCATTCCAATCCCCTCCTTCCCCTTCCTCCTCTCTTCCCCTTCATTCCCACTTACTCCCTCGCTCTCCCTCTCTCTCTCCATGAGTGGAAAATAAAAGCCCTGATGATCAGTAATTTCACAGCTGACAGACTTTCCTTTCCTCTATTTGATATCATTTGTTAAAAAAAAAGAGGGGGGGGAAAAAAAAACTCTTTCTCCCCAGTGAGATATAAGGCATTATATTCCGCTCATTCCCTGGAATACCGGTGCGCAGAACAGCAGGGCCATCTCAACTGAGCCGGGCGGAGAGGAATAAAGGGCAACAAATCGAGGGAAAGAGGAGGGAATCGAATTAAGACAAAGGCACTGTATTCACAGGGGCGAGGGCGCTGGGGTGTGTCGGAGGCCACCTCCGGCCTGAGCGCGCTCACTCGCACGCGCCCCGCACCTCGCCTGAGAGCTGACGGCCGCAGAGCCGGGGCGGTGCTGTCAACCCTGGCAGGTAGAGCAGCGAGTCTGTCTGCATCAGCTGGCTCTGTTCAGCCTTTCACAGGGAGGAGCTTTATTTATTATGTAGTTGCACGACAAGCTGAAGAGGTAACGAGAGAGTGTTCTTTGTGAGCATCAACTGTTGGCGCGTCGTGTAAAACTGCACCCCTGATGCAAAGGACCAGTGTAGACATAAACAGTGGAAGGGCCCCTTAACACTCTTCTATGTGAAATTAGCCGTCCCCAGCAGCAGCAGAATGCTCGTAATCGTTTGTCTACTGGTCGATTTGTTCGCCCACCGGACCTCACGCCAGCGAGGGCAGGGTCGGGGGGGGGTTGTGATCCGCACATCTGGCCACATCTGGCCCTTTTGGCTCCGGTTCCCGGCTCTCCCTCTCCTTCTTCCCCACCCCGCGTGTGTGCGTGCGTTTCTGGACAGTGTCCGTTCCCGTCCGCGCACACGTGTGTGTGTGTGAAACGATTTTCATGCATGAGACGAGCGCTTGTAACATCTGTGCATGTCCGAGGCGCGGCTCTCTGGCCAGACCTCCCTATTTGGCCCAGCTTTAGTCCATCCCAACCCCCCCCCCCCCCCCCCCCCCCCCCCCACCCCCGCAGGATGGGCTGCGTCAGCTATGGAAGGAGGGATCAATGCCGGGGAACAGTCTTATAATGGCCTGGATTAATGATGAAAAATTTGGCGTCACCCTGTGGTCTCCTGGACATTCATCACTGAGGTGGGGGGCTGCCAATTGGCGGCTCTTAGCACCTCCTGACCCTGGAGGCCGGACAGCGCTGCTGCTGCCGCTGCTACTGTCTCCAGCTGGAAACCGGAGAGCCGTAATGGCGCTTTGGTGGATCTCATCCCAGGAGGGAAAAGACACGATTTGCTGGGCAGAAGCACCGCGGCTTCCTATAGCTGCTGTTGCTGGGCGATTCTGAGGTTTTTTTTAATGCATATTCCCTGGTTCCCATAACATGCATGAGCCACACCCAAACGAATACTCCACCTCTCAAGAAAGTGTGTCACTTTCTTGAACTCTCCCACCCTGTCTTTGCCTCTCTCCACCTCCGCCATCTTCCCCAGAGCTCAGGTACAGACAGAAGACTCAGAAAGCCATGTCTTTTTGTTGTTTTTTCTTTTTCCTTTTTCACGGTGCGAGTGGGGGGGTTTTGGGGCACCAAGATAAAAAACAGCGGAAAGGAAGGAGGAGGAGAGGGAAGAGAGGAAGCGGCCTTCAAGTTGCTTTCAAACCCCCCTGACAACGGCACAACCAAATGTCTCCCCGACGCCTGAGCTCTCTATTATCAGGCCCGAAAATGGACCCAGGACCCCTTTGTGCCTCAGTCCGCCCTCCGGAGACTGGGTGCTCCACACAAAAGGCCACGGACGGATCCCGCAGACTCCAATTGTCCCCCCGCAGACGGAGAGACAGGACCATTACGGGGACTGTCACAGGAAGTGGGGGATTTGGGGGGGTGAGAGATATTCAACTTCAGGGCTTTAAATGGCTACCCGATTACCTTTCAGAGTGCAGGAAGAGTACTGCCGCCTCGGGTGGGGGTGGGGGGTGGGGGGGGTTTGGACAGAACAGGGCTCCGTGTCACTTGAGATGCGTGCTTAACTTCATCACTCGGGTACCGTAAACCCGCAGGTATGCAACTCGCCTTTATTATTCAGTTGACATCCCTGTTACCAAAAACAGCGTGCACCCCGGGGTGAAAAGTACGAAATCAGGTCGATAAAAAGAGGTACTGGTTAGAGAACTGGGTCAGGTTGCGGGTTCAAATCCTGGATGAAGTGATGCTTTTGCATAAGGTACTTAAGATGAAATGCTCCAGTGAGTAATACATAACATAAAAGCCATATAAATCCCCCTGGATCAGTAAAGTAAGTACAGTATGTAACACAGAGTCACGTGAGGATGCTGTGCTATCCAAGTGCATTCAGCAATGAAGATGACATTTCGCTGCACTCATCATCAGCCTAATGCATTGTCACACACAACTAGATCTTACCTCCATTTTACAAGCCTTTACTATGCGTAAACAAAGGTTTCTCTGCGTGTGTGTATGTGTGTGTGGGTGTGTGTGTGTGGGTGTGTGTGTGTGTGTGTGTGTGTGGGTGAACAGGTAGACTCTGTCAAAAAATGGAAATCCTGGGGGGGGGCAGCTGTCAGAAAAGACTGGAAATTCAAACAGAAAAGCTCTTCCCCAGCCTCCGTGTCTTAGTTCCGCTGTCTGAGCTGGAAGCCCGGAGTATCCGCACAGAGAGACAAAGGGCTAGTGAGAGCGCCGTCACATGCTGTGATCCGGCCGCCGCGTTTAAACATGCAACGTGCCTGAGAGCCCCACCGCTCCCTGATACAGGGACCGTCTGAACGCGGGCTGTCATGTCACCTGACCGTGTTCTGACCGCAGGACCGATCCTGGACTATAACCGTTTCCCCAGACGGTCCAGCCATATCAATATATCCACCGTTTGTTGTGTCCTAAATGCTCTTGTGAGACCCAGAATGTGGGGCCTGATTTTTAAATCTGACAGTGACCATGCAAATGAAGTCACTCAAAACAGCAATGCTGAGAGTTAAGGGTCTGTGTCCAACAGAAACTACAGCTTCCTAAAAGCCTCTCTCTCATTCCCCTCCCACTCCCCACCCCCCTCCCTTCTTGAACCAGACTCCCTGACACACAGGTGTACAGCAGAGCTCCCTGGCCCAACTCCCAAAACCGCCAGTGGGATACCAGCATCCCTCACCCCCGTTCCAGCAGAGGAGAGACAGCTTTCCCAGTGTTACAGGCAGCAAACCAAGGAGGAGGCATAAATCTCGAAAGGAGGTGGCACTAATGGACCTGGGCACCTCCATCAAGGAATGTGTAAAGTAAGCAGATATCAGCCGGTGATGGGGGGGGAGGGGGGCAATTAAGAGTGTGGCGCTCGGAGGAGTGCAGGTGTGCGGACCAGCGATAAGGACAGCGCGGTACCCATTACTCATCCCCGCAACCCCCCCACCCCCCTGCCCCACACACACACACACACACACACACACACAAAACAGCAAATAGCCTGCCTCCAAACGACTGCGCCTTTTTGGCAGGCTCCGAAAAGGCTTTTCCTCAACTGCCGAGGAGTAGCGTGTGGCGGAACAGAGGGGATAGGGGAGAGATAGCGCCGAAAAAACACATTTCATCCCGATGGGTGGGGGGGTGTCGAGAGAGAGAAGAAAAATCTGCGCGTGCAATTTTGTGGAGAAAAGCAATTTAGAAAAACGACACGATTCTGTGAGCTGGCTTGTTTTGAAGCAATTAAGATTAATTAAGTGTGGCTGGTAACACTTTATATTTCTGATAGCGCTTTTATTATTGCTAAAGCGCCGCATTAATGGAATACACACCGTCATTATTTAGAAGCCCGGTTATGTACACAACAAGAAGAGCATCAACAAAGACGCGCTGAATGCAGAGGTCTGTCACCGCGTTTGTTCTCTCCTCGGCGCTTCAGGGTGAGCTGGACCTGGACGACCGCGTTGACGTCAGCGCCAACCCCGCTCCACAAAAGAACAACGGCGCGACGCCAGGCGCTACGGCGCTGCCGCCGTGGAAACAAGAAAGCCAATCAGCGTCGATAACCGCCACAAAGCTGTCATTTTCCCAAAGCCACCGGCTCTGAAGCAAAGGACAGGAAGTGACAGGAAGCGGTGAGAGAGGGGTCGTGCGCCAGAGCGCCCCCGGCCTCTGAGCGCCTTTACCTGCGGGGGGAAAAGGAAGCGGCGATGAAAGGAAGGACTCTCGCTCGCGGCCCGGCCTCATCCACAGTCTCTCCGCATGGCCAATTAGTCGCGATAAATGCTTAATTAAGCAAACAGAGAGAGATATTTCTCAAACAGTTCCGCTTTAGCTGTTTCACCACGTATAATTAAAACATTCAGACATGCTTTGAGCCTCTTAGATGGGATCTGACTGGTAAGGAAAGGACTCTGTAACCCCACCCGACCCTCACCACAGCCCCCCCCCCCCAACAAAAAAAAAACTCCCACCTTCTCTAATTCCCTGCCCCCACTCCCCCTTCCACCTTCCTTACTCAGCCAAGGGTTAGAATCACTGCTGTCCTAACGCAGTTCTGAAAATTCGGACTTGGTTTGTCTACATTCAGCACAGTTTACAACACGGTAACTGAGCCTTGAATTAGAGTTAGCAGCTTCAACTGTTAACAGTTTGTAGGACTTGTGTTAACAAAAGAGGTCATGCCTCAATGACACCATTTGCACTGAACAAAAAAATAAAAATACCAGATAACTGGTTAGCATAAAATATCTACCTAGGCACTAACAAATACTGGGTACTATTGAACACCTCTAGTGTTGTTAACAGACACTTCCTACCTTATGTTAAAGCACTGTGGGATACAGCTGTTTAAGAGGTGCTCTAAAACAAAAATAGCGATTGGCTACGCTCGGATATTTAAGGACAGTATGGACATATTGCGCTACCACAGAGAGTTATGCTAACACAGCCATTCCACACAACAGAGGGTTGAGGTGGGGGAATAAGGAACACAGCTGCATAATGTAAATGAGGTAGTACTACAGACAGGGCACGGAACGCAAAGCTGGAGTTCGGCCGGACTGCACTGCCCACGATGCACCTCTGCCACTTATCTGTTACTCCGGAGGGGCAAGATCACACAATCTGCCAGTCCCACCCTCCCCTTCAGTATCCGCCTTCTCATTGGTCACCTGGCTCCGAAAAGAGCACACACCCACTCACTGCTGCCTTGCACACCGAAGTGAGTGCAAGGGAGGCAAAAAACAAAACACATCTGTCCAGTCCTGTGGGGGAGTGCGAGTCTGTACGCGAACGCGTGTATGTTTTTGTCAGTGTATCGGCCAGTTGACACAAGAATGCACTTTGGAACAGGAAAAAAAGTGGACAAGGTTCACGTTGGTTTTTTTCTTTTCCCTTGATGGTTTGCAAAAGGGTGCATCATTAACCAGAACGCCATCTGTGTAATCTGTGACTTTTATCATTGTCTCTGAGGATGGATATAACCAAATGCTCTCTCGAGTACGGATCCACACTACTTCAGATATGCAGCAAAAATGCAAGGGAGGAGGTAAAACATAGTGAAGGAGAAAAAACTGCAGCCTATTCCAATTTGTGCTGAAATAAATCTATAAGCAATTTTTGCTGTTTTTTTTTCTCCCTGGCTAATATGGCCCTTGGCTGCTGAGCTCAGCATTTCCCCCTCTCCAGCAAAGGGGCAGAAACCTCCTCCTCCCTCTCTCCCTCCTCTGAGGGAGCAAAAGTGTGGGGTAAGCATAGCCGGGCCCTTCAGCGCTTTTCCTGGAAAGAAAAGGGCAGCTCCAATCACCAGAACCACAACACCCAGCCTAATATGAGGACAACAGCTTCCCTGTGTTACCTCTGTCTACACATACTGGTACGATGATGATGATGCACTATGATGAAGCACAATGATGAAGAAGAATAGCGCTAGCTATCGTAGAAGTCATCGTAGTACTAGTAGTAGTGTTAGCTGTGATAGTGTTAGTGGTTGTAGTCATTTAGCATAGACTCTTCTCTAGGAACAATTACAATGCATGAAGAAGTTATAACAAACACAACATCAAACACATTCATGAATAAAAATGCACCTGGACACATTTCTTCCTTGAATAATAAAATACAATTATTTTCCAAGGAAGCTGATATACTGAAGTCGTATTAAAAATATAATGAAAGATATGTATCTGTAAGGTGAAAGAATAAATGGAAATATTAATGAAAATAAACTGTAGTTACTAGAAAGGAAAGTTATCAAATTAAATGTACAAAATTAAACAACCCATGAATAAAACATAAATGGAAGGCAGGCAAAACGCAGATACAATATTGATTAAGAAGTGCATCTTTAAAAGGGCGAGAGAGAGAAAAGAAACCGCTTCCCCAGTGTTGGATGGCCCTTCATTGCATTGCCAGGGAGAAAGACAAGGGCTTACCGATACCAAAAAAATTATATGTTGTATTTTGGAGAGATTATTTGAATCAACATATTGAATATTTGAATTTTTTTCTGTTTTGGTATATTGCAATATTTATTTACATTAATGTATTGTAAATGTATTTGTAATATATTCTTGGGCTGAGCAACACATTTCTCCACATATTACAATATGTATTTCATTTCTGCTAAGTGATGTAATGTAATGTAATTTTTCTTTGGGTAGCAAAAGAAGCTCTCAGAAATGGAAAAGCAGACACCAAGTAAAGACACTTTATGCTCCAAAAAGAATATTACAGAATAAGGCTTATACAAAAGGATAACAAAGCACAGAAAAGTTAAGACAGCAGTAATTGAGAATGAAGGCAGCACCTCATGCACTGCAGTGCACAAGTCTATTTCAGGAGGCGTGGCGGATCCCCACCAAAGGGTACGCGCACACAACATCAGGGCGAACACATGGGGCTTGTGCCGTTTCCTGCGATCAGCATCATTTGCATGTATGGGGGCGGAGCCTCCGCGGCGCGGTTTCCCAGCAAGCCTCAGCATCACAGCGCAGAATCATCTGCCTTTCTCCCGTCCCTCTTTCACCTGCTTGGCATTCCCTCTGCTTAATTAACTGCAAATAATCTAATGTTTGGAGATTAAGACCAGAAAGACACTATACAGGAGATAATAAATCCACAGGAGAAACAAAGAGCCACCAGGCGACATATAAATAAATAAAATGAACTTGCACTGGCAAACGGGGGGGGAGAGAGAGATGGAGAGGGAGAGAAAAACGCTTATCTGCCAGTCCCCAAAAAACAGAGGAAAAGCAGAGAGATGTCTTAATCAGCACATCAAACAGACAGAGTCGTGTGGTAATTAGGAATAAGCTATCCTTATCTGCACTGTGTTGCAGAGAATAATAACCTCCATCATAACAAACAGGAGAAATTTTGTGTACACAGATGACGCCACTGTTTAACCCTTTATGTTAAAGGCTCCACGTTAAACGTTATTTGCTCTACAAGCACACAAACACACACACATACACACAAACACACACACACACACACACACACACACACACACACACACACACACACACACACACACACACAGACACACACACGCACGTGCACGTTTGTTCAGAGAGATTGTGTAAATATTGCATTTCTCTCCCATTCTCCAAAGCACTTGCTATTTGTGTAAATTTACTGATTTGCATTCATACAGTGCACAGAATCCAAAGAAATTTGACTCCTGAGGAATTGTAATTATAAAAGAACCTGGTGAGGAACCATTCAACCTACAGCTGGATGTCAGGCTGTATTTACTGATGGGTTTTAGCAATGAGAAAACACTTTTAAAATGATTCCAGCTGTTAAACTGTAATAATTAGTCTCTGGTGTCATTTTTCACTGTACACAGCCTTGCGACGTGTGATTCCGCTCTCTCCTAGACACGTAGAGTGTCATTAAAATGTCTTCACACCACAGGAAAATGATTCATTTTACATGAGGCCCTTGATAATGAAAAAGCACTTTCTCTCTAAATTTCTCAACAATATAGCTACAGCATGCCTAAGCCCGGTTCCACTCAAGGTCCAATGGTTTTGATTATGTTCTCTACCCACAAGCACAGTGTGATACATTCAATCTTGTCTCACGTGAGCGTTTTTGTGTGTGTGTGTGTGTGTGTGTGCGTGTGTGTGTGTGTGTGTGCGTGTGTGTGTATGTGTGTTGAGGGAGGAGGCAGAGGCTGGAGAGGGGGTGAGGATGGACACTCCACACATGTCACCGCGGAACGGCGGGTCCTAACAGAGGGACAGGAGCAGTGTCAGTTATGTCTCTCCAGGGGCTCCAATGCCAATCAGCAGGATGCAAACCAGAGCAAGCCTTCACGGCCTGCCAGCCAATCCATACTCCTACAGTGTAACTGCTTCTCATTAACGCACAGCATTGCTAATGAGCTTCTGTATCGCCCGTCTCTGTACGGAGGAAGTGCTACAAGCTCGGGACACACCTCTGCCAAAGGCAAAGAGCAGCTACTGAGCACCCGGCTACAGATATTCATTCAAACCTCCTCTACTGAGCCCTGATACACAGAACCAAGGTAATGATGCTCACTGCAACCTCATTTACTGAGAAGGCTCTGCTAGATGCTTCTCTGAAGCAAAGGGAAGCTCTCACTGCAACCCGATTCACTTTTAAGGCTTTACTAAACTCATACCTGTAGCAAAGGGAAATATCCCAGCTGACACCTCCTTCACTCTAAAAGGGCAAACAGGTTCCTCCAAAGACCAAAAGACGATGGAGACCGCCCATTTAGTGTTACTCCTCAGTTCAGTCCAGAGGTTCCAGTTGCTACTTAAGACATTTGAGAGTTAAGGGGCTCCGTGCTGAGGATGTTTTAATGATGAGATGTTCTGAGGCAGGGACAGAATCTTCAGTGTAGAACATGTTGATTATTGTGTCTTGTTACCATGGAGAATCTCTTGTTTCTTCTGAGTGCCTACACAGACAACCAGGGGGAGGTTCAGCAGAGAATATGCATGCGTCCACATCTAGGCTCCATCTCCATATCACCCCAGGAGATGTGCCGTATCACCCTGCAACGCCAGGACTGTGTCCAGACCCCGCAAGCCTCTCCCTCTCCCCAGCGAGAGTGGGGAACAGGTGGGGCGGCCGTGACCGCTCTCTGACACGGTCCCAGCGGCTCCTATGTATGCTCTACACAACTCCGAGTGCGTCTGGGCGCAAAGGCAAACGCTCAGAAGTAACCTTGACCTTTTCCCAAAGACAAGACGAGGAAGGGGGAGCAGGAGGGTAGAACATGCTGCTGAATTTTAGGACACGGCTGGAGCAGTATCCTGGCAACGCAGACCTCACAGTGGAACATGCTAATATAAGCCAGTCGGAAGAGCAATATTTATCTGTGTCTATTTATCTCTGTCTATATCTACATCTACATCTGTATCAATCTACCTATATCTACATATAA
This sequence comes from Megalops cyprinoides, assembly GCF_013368585.1. NCBI lineage: Eukaryota > Metazoa > Chordata > Actinopteri > Elopiformes > Megalopidae > Megalops > Megalops cyprinoides. The sequence goes on along the minus strand of NC_050591.1, from coordinate 31,447,610 downwards.
GCATACAGTGCATATATGGAGTACAGTAGTATATGACATCTGTCAGATTGATTAGATGACAAACACTAAGAAATCCAGCAACTGTGAACCAAACCGCTATGGTGCTTTGTAACCATAACTATAAAGTAAATAAACAGTGAGAGGCCATGCAGTGGTTAATGACTCCCGCTACACACTTTAAAAATTCCCTGCACAACCTGGAATCAGACGTAACAAAAGCTTGTTCTCTTTCTCTCTCCTCTCTTCCTGTCTTTTTCCCTCTCAGGGGCTGCAGGCGAGGAAGTCGTGCGGCGAGTTCCGCTGCGTTCCGCAAAGCGATTCGGCCTGCATCCCAGCACCACACCGATCCGTCCCGACGTGACGCTCCCATTGGTGGAGAGACGCCAAGCCCTCCGCCGAGCCTCGGAGTATTCACCTGCCTCCACCTCCTCCCCCCCCACTCCCGCCTCCATTTACGGGCACGGAGGAGGCCCGGGCCAGATATTTTAAACTGCGGCGCTTTGTAATTGAGCAGCGCGGCTGGTCTCTGCGTGAGCCGGCAACTGCAGGATTTTACATAGAAATGAGCGATTAGCGCGCCAAGCACGAGAGAGAGGTAGAGGATGGAGACGGTGCGGGCATGCCTTCTGTTCTGCGCCAGAAACCCCCCCAACTACCCGGCGTAGCGTGGCGAGGAGCTACCGGGCAGAACCGTGTACTCAAATACAGGCTAATAAATGCACACGCCTGTGTCTGCCCTCCCATTTACCCTGCCGTTACGTAGTGGGAGCAGAGGAGCCGATACTGGTTTTCCTTTTCTTTTTTTCCGGTGGCTTTGTTTTAGCTAAAAGTCAGCCGGCGAGACGGGCCTTCCTGGCTTTGATGAGTGTAATTATTCTGTAACGAGTGCCGCAGGAGTGCATTCATTATGCGCCGAGTGCCGGAGCTCTCTCTCTCTCTCTCTCTCTCTCTCCCTCTCTCTCTCTCTCTCTCTCTCTCTCTCTCTCTCTCTCTCTCTTTTCCCCCGGCCACCCGCGCCGCGGCACAGACACGGCCTGCAAACACGCTGTCTCCCCACAGGCTGGCCCGCACTACAGGCTAGCAAAGCCTGCACTGCTACAACCCTGCACACACACACACACACACACACACACACAGATGCACGTATGCAAATACATGGACGGCTTAAGGGCTGCAGTCTCTCTTTCTTCCTGGTTTACCTAAGGCATAAAACATGGTGGGAGACACAGCACACACACACACACACACACACACACACACACACACATACACACCATGCCTGAAGAGGGAAGTTAGGGAGACTGATCTCACAGCATTCAATTCACAGCAGAGGAGTGCAATGCATACAAAACACACAGAAACACACACAAAGAGAAACGCATAAACATGCACACATGCAGCCACACACACACATGCAGCCACACACAAAACCCACCCACCCACCACACACACGCGCACACGCACGCGCACACACACACCCACACACATACACAAACACACACACACACATCTACACACTCACCCACGCAATCACACAAACACACACCCACACACACAAATCCACCCACACACACACACACACACATCCACACACATACACAAACACACACAGACACATCTACACACTCACCCACGCAATCACACAAACACACACCCACACACACAAACCCACACACACACACACACACACACACACACACACACACACATCCACACACATACACAAACACACACAGACACATCTACACACTCACCCACGCAATGACACAAACACACACACACACACACACACACACACACACAAACATCCTGGCTCAGCCTACACATATTCACAAGAGCATTTCTTTATACAGTCTTCTGCAGACTCTGGATCGATTCCAAATTGATGGCATTGATTTCCATGACCAAATTGTCACTTGAGTTTAGGGAATGGGCATTGGAAGTGAGTGGTGAGCGTCTCAGGAATTGAAACGGGCCGGTGGGAATTGAACAGGGGAAGCCGTCCTCAATTGCTTTGACAACTAATTGACTCTGGTGTTTGGTGTGGAAAAACACTGCGGGGGCCGGTGGAGGGTCCGTTCGGCAAGGCTAACGCGCACGCAGCGGGGAAACCAGCGGAGCCCAGAGTGGACCTGCTCGGGATTGACTGGTCTGTGTGCATTTGATCCGGTCTGGGTTGACTGCTCTCGGCGCAGCGCGGTAATGAGTGAACTGTGCCTTATCGTTCTGACCTCTGCGGTTATCGCTCGGCCCGCCTTCGCAGTGCTGTCCCCCCCCCACCCCCCTCTCTCGTTCCGCTCCGAGGGGTCCCCCACACCAATCTCCAGCCTCACAGCGGGGGCACACGGAGCGTTAACATTCCATCTAGGAGAGGGCACCGCTTCCATATTCATTACTGTACACGTCTGTGTGTGCGTGTGTGCGTGCGTGTGTGAGCGTGTATGTGTGTGTGAGAGAGCATCTGTGTGAGTGTGCGTGCTTGTGTGTGTGTGCGTGTGAGCATCTGTGTGAGCATGTGTGTATGTGTGTATGTGTATGTATATGTATGTTTGTGTGTGTGTGCGCGTGCACGTGTGTGTATGTGGATGTATGTGACTGAGAGACTGCATATTTTCAGTCCCCTTCTGTCTGTGTGTAACAGCGGATGTGATTGTGTGAATCTGTGTGTGCTATTTGATCCACTCTGTCCTGTGCTCATCCTGTCTCGGTCTCCGTGGCTTAGCCTGTGTGGGTTTATCGCAATGTGAATCCATCGGTCATTTTGTCTGTCTGCGCCTGTTCTATTTGGGGAATCTGTCCTTTTCTCCCTGTGTATCTGTGTCTGTGCCGCCTTTTCTGCGAGGGAGTCTCTTCTCTCAGTCTGTCTGCCCGTCTGTCTGTTTGCCTATTTTGTGGTGGATTCTGTACCGTCTGCCTTTCCGTGTCTCTTCTGTGGGGGAGCCTGCTCTCTCTCTGCATCTGTGTGTACTTGCTGTTTGGTTTGTAGACCTCTAACGCACTCTCTGTGGGGAAACAGCCCCTCTACACTCTCTCCATCATCCCCCGCCCTCATCCAACATTAATGGCTGTTGTTTTTTTAATGAGGAATTGTGTGCCCAGCGCAGAGTGTCTACGGGGGTCTTTTGGAGGGAGTAGGGGGGTCTTTGGAGGGGGCTCGTCTGTAGGCATCACACACCCTGGCTGTGCACCTCAAACACAGACTGACTGGCTCAGTGGGACAGTGTGTGTGGGGGGGGGGGGGGGGGGGTTGGGGAGCACTCTATAAATATTATCCTCTCCCCCCCTCGCCCCCTCCAGAGATCACAGGAAAAGCAGTTCGGCATCATCTTTGTGCTGAAGCCGCTCCCTTGTGGCAGTGCATTTATTTCATCTGTTGTACAGCACTTACATTAAGCGTTTTCCCTTTTTTATGATGGAAAGCACACCGCACTAAAAGAGTGGGCTCAGGACACTACGCTAAATGAGTCACGGCCACTCAAAGGGCTGACCCAAAAGTACAATGACATTATACATTCACAAAAGTGAAATTAAACAGTCCGATCTGCTATTCAGTAAAAGAAAAAAAAAATGTTCATTCATGTTAAAACAACACTTACACACAAGTGTTTCCAAAGAGGTTTCATAAAAAAAGAAAAGAGAACACGAAACGAGAATAAATCAAGAATGCCACAATGAGTTGCCCCCATGTGTGGTGATGTTCTGGAGAACCCCTCCCCAGGGATGTTGGATTAGGCAGCAGGGCCCTTGGTCTCTCTCTCTGGGAGCACGGTCCGTTCCACTGTAGAGAGGGGTGGGGGGGAGTCATTACCTAGCAGTAACCCTATCCACTGCCTATTTGTGCAGCCACTTAAGCGTTCACTCGTAACACATTCCTTAATAACACTTACATATTTACAATTTAATAGGAACCCTCTCAACCGTGACTGGAAAATGAATGTTTTTTTTTCTTTTCCTTTTTCTTCTCAATTTTTTTTCCCTTTCTTCCAAATAATACAAAAATATTCTTGCCAGCTGGCGCTGCCCTGGCCACTTCATAAAAAAACAAATTGGATGAGAAAAGAGATCGAGACGGAGGAAGAGAGGAGGGAAGGAGAGGGTCGGGTGGGGACCGGGGGACTGTGGCGGTGCGGGAATTGATTTGGAAGACAGGAGCAATTTACTGTAGCAGGTGGATATTTTATAGTGATGATGGCTACCAAATAGAAAACGTGTTATGGGGGGGGGTGTTTAGGGTTCTGTGGGGGGATGGACTGGAGTGGTGGTCTACTGATGTATTTTAAAGATATTACTGCTGTTCTATTCATCTGGCAGATGTGTGATGTATCGGGGCAGAAGGAAAAGGCCTCTGCACAAAGCTAACTCCCTCTCCCAGGGGACTCTGGGATATGTAGTTTCCCCCCCCCTCCTTTATTTCAGCTTGCCGCCCACTCATTATCAGAGTTGCCTGTCATTAGAGTGTTGGTGCCAGTGAGTCGGAAAAGTGGTGTTTACAGAGACACCTCCCTCTGCGTAGGTCTCCTAGTGCGGGCTACCTTATCAGCGTGACCCCCAGATACAGCCGGGACTGCGCTCATCTCACCGTGGAGCAGCACCACACACACACACACGCACATACACGCACATACACACACACACACACACACACACACACACACACACACATACACACACACGCGCACACACATGCACAACCACGCACACACACGCGCGCACACGCACACACACCAGCCTCAGAAATATTGAGGCTACCACTCTCACACTCCAATGCCTACTTAGGCAGCTGCTCAGTCGGTTGCTTTATAAACAAACCGTCCAAATCAAACAGCAAAAATGACATGATTGGTTTAGTCAATGCCTTGGACTGCCTGGGTTCTTTGATGAGGTTTTATTGTCATCAAAGAACCAGCCCGGGGCCCAAGCATACAAGAAGCAAAAATGAAAGAAGAAGAAGAAAGAATGGCTTGCCAACTGCGGAGGCAAATTTGGAGAGACACCATTCTGGATGATTCCTTATAATGTTCGATGTTCCTCTGCACTACGACGTTTTACATTTTTCTTGTAATGTGCCTCTTTCTTTTTTTGTGGATTACCATAAGCATTAGTACATCATTTTGGTCCTTTGACCTATCTGGCCTTACTACTCAGGGAGAACATGGATGTTATTACACTGTGGTCCTCCAACCACTGCCTGTCGTGCTATATTAACATTCATAGGTCTCTGTGTATTTTCTCAGCTCCCTGTTTAACCATGTCTATACCCCATCTCATCACATTACCTCACGACTACATATATAATTTAAACCAAAACTAAACATATCAAGAAAGTATATCCCATATTTTAATTGTACATCATTTCCACAACCAATGCAAAATGTTCAGTCAATCAGACTTAACTGCATTGCTACCTGTTACCACATTGTACTACCGTATAGTAAGAGGTGCTGGTAATTAGGGAAACTGATACACTGGGAAATGCTGGTACGCAAACACACCTGCATAATGTGCTTTGCACTGTGTAAGTGCACAGGGATGGCTTGGAAACAGAAAGTGTTTTCAAACAGCTACAGGGAGCAGTGAAAGTAATACCACTGAAAATAAGAAAAGGCAGCCGGACATTTTTCATCTGTCCACACGAGAAAGGTGGGTGTTTTAGTATGGCAGGAGAACAGACGACAGACCACACCATTCAGAGCGACCTGATAAAAAGGGCAAGAAGCCACTACTGCAAACAGATAAGGAAGATTTAGCAGATATTGCACTGCGTGACAGAAACCCGATTTCTCACTGAGGAAATCTGCGCGCGCAGAATGGTGAAAATGCAGAAAAAAGCAAGAGCGATTCCCCTCCCCCGAGCCCTACTCTCCCGCATCGTCTCCTTGGTTCAAAAAGGAGCGCTCGCACATGGGAGGGGAAACAAACACACAGGTTAGCCAATGACAGAAAGGAGGAAAAACAGAACAAAAGCATCTGGGGGCTCAGGGGGCTGAAAATTAAATATGGGAAAGGCCTTCACATCGTATGATTAATAGAGGAATCCATTAGCAGCAAATGCTAAGCCCTCCCTTTATCTGACTCCCCCCTCCCTTTTACCGAGGGTACAGTGAACCCCTTGATGGTGCTGAGATCTGTGACCCCAAAAGCGGTGTGTGTATGCGTGTGCACTCATCTGCATGTGTGCGTGTGTGCGTGTGTGCGTACTCATCTGCATGTGTGTGTATGTATGGGGTGCGGTTATCTCAGTAATAACCGCTAGCTGTAAATTCAGAGAGAGTATGATTGGTGACACACTGCTATTGTTAAACCACAACAGCCTTTAAAATTTCATTTATTCACAGTGTTCATGAGAGAGAGCTACAGAGAAAGAGAGAGAGAGTAAGAGAGAAAGAGAGAGAGAGAGAAAGAATGAGACCCTTAGAGAAAGGGTGGGGGTCTCCATAAGGTCCTCCATCAACAATTTTCCATCCTACCCAGTCAAAGCCTCTTCTCTACCCCAAATACGATAAAACACTCTGCCCCACACCAGCCCCTCTCCTTTTGGTACAGGTTGGTATTGTGCAGTTTGCACTGTATCAGAAAAAGCTCTGCTTAAGACAAGGCTTTAACAGACCCTTAAATCCTGCATCCAAACTTTTATGGCAGGTGTATCCCTGAACGCATACAGCTCCAGGCAAGCCTTTACCCACCCTAATCCTGCAATGTTCCCTGGCATGTGTTCCTCAGTGTTTATGAGGGAAATCTGAGGCCATCAAGGCAGAATGAGAGAGAGAGAGTCAGCGAGAGAGAGAGAGAGAGAGAAGTGAAAGTCATTACAGGACTGGGACTTCATCCTTATCTGCGTTTTGCTCCAGCATTGCTGAACATATGCCCGGCGCAGAATCTGTCAGTGTTCAGACAGCTTCACGGCTTAATGAAGACAGCAATCTGTTTCCACTGTCCATCACAGAGCGGAGCAAACAAACAGACAGGGAACGGAAACACACTCACAACTCTCTCATCTCTCCCACGGCACCGCAAAAAGCCTCGGTCTGAGGAATCCTCAGGCGAGGACAGCGGCGCACACATTATAACCGAACAGGGCAAGGTATAAGGCAGCACACCGGCTACTGAGCCACATGTCGGACCTGCTCACAGATTTCGATTTAACTGGGGAGGTGCTCATTTTGCCCAATCCGCTGTTTAGGATTAAGAATGAAAAGAGATACAACCTTGCCAGGCTTTGCCACCACTTCTCCTCCAGGCAGGTCTGACCGAGAGCCATATCCCACAATGCCGTGCGGGATGTCTCTGCAAGTCATCGTCAAGATGAAAGACAGCGGCGCGCATCACGCAGCCAAGAGAGCAAAACTCGCGGGACGGGAGTGAGGTACCTGGCAGAAGACAAAGGTCTACCTCCGTTACCCTTCAGTGGAGCCCGGCAACAGGCCCGGTGCCCTACATTCTCCTGCTGAAAACCGTGAGTAGGCCAGGGGCAGGCTGTGGGGTGCCGGGTCTCCTGGGCTTGGGCCCACATTGCCATTCTTTCCGCTGTAATCTCACTGCCCTCCACTGACCACATGCGTCCTGACAATGAAGGGGAGCGCTTGGATCCAGAAAAAACCCTAAAAAACGCTAGCGCCTCCCCCCTTTTCCGAGCCCCGCTCTTCCACAGATGCAGCCAAGGCGGCCATTTTCCGCTCAGGCTTCTAATCGGACATCTGTGACGTGGGCACCGGGGTGCTCCAGACGGAGGCGAGGTCGTTAGCGGATTCGCCTCCCGGCCACGCGTTCACCGGGACCTGCCGAGCAGCTCCAGATTGGCACCGGGGGCTGTTTATCATTCCCGCGCCCCCCATCCTGCGATCAGCGACGGCGGGGCACCCCCCTCGGGAGGACAGGGGGGGCGGCATGCTGGCACTGTCAGCGTGCCAGCCCTGCTGTGCCCCCCCCCCCGGCTGCCAACCAGGCGAGCGGGTTCCCCCCGCCACAACCGGTCGCCAAGCCAGGAGTAATCCCGCCACCCATTCCGCCGAAAGCATACCCCAGAACCGCCATGGCGGGAAAAAAGAAAAAAAAAAAAAAAACCCTGGGAGACTTCATTAATATGTAAGTGTTAATAGGTGGAGCTACGGACTAATTGCTCATTGGAACGGGATCATGTTTAATATTAGAATCCATTACATGCTGGCTGCTGCAAGCGCCGGCAAATGAATTAAGACAACACGTTATTTACCAAAACGCGCGGGGCAAATGGAGACTGACAGCTCTGAGAAGGTTGACACTCAACATGGCAGCTGTTGCTCGCATCTGTTGGCTCCCCTGTCTCCGGCACTGTGCAGCCCTTTGATGGGAAGCCGCTCCTGTAATTAGCTCATCTCCCTCCACCACCTCGCCACTTTCGTCCCGAGTCATAATTTAAAAAAAAATAAAAATAGGAGACAGAGAGCTCGATCCGGACTGAACTGAGGTACTACTGCCACCTCGTTCAAAAGAACCTCACCGCTCAGTCCTCTCCTTCAGTGCCTTCGGTTAGCCGGGTCAGAGGGCTACCGTCTTTACTGACCGCAGCTTGACCAGGTAACCAAGCGCCATTGCTAACAGAGGTTTGGCAGCTAAAGGACTACTCTGGAGTGAACAAAGAAGGAAAAAAATGCATCCACTGGTCATCTGGCCGGCGCTGGGCTTGGAGAAACATGAAACATGACAAACCACAGAGGGGAAAAAGCCATTAAGCTCACAGCTTACCATTTCTGAGGCTGAGAGTCTGATTGATCTGAACAATAAGATCGTTTTTTAGGGGCTTTGCTCTGTGCTGGAGTCTGTTTGTGTCTCGCTTCATTAAAAGCCTCCAGTGGCACTTTCAGTGCTGCGTGTGGGCAGGGATGGGTGAGGGAGAAGGGAAGAGGGACAGATATACTGACCAATAGGGAGGGTACAAGGGGAGCCTGGACTGGTGGGGAAAAAAAAAACAGGAGAGTGACAGGGGTCTGGTTTGGTTCAGAGTTACAGATGTCAATGCCACCACGACACAAGACTAGATACCGAGAAGTTAGCATGAAGAAAGTGACCCAATGTATTCACTGGGACTGTGACATAGCAAATTGAGGGAAATTATGTTACATTAAGCCCCATTTCAAAACCATGTCTGTGTGTGTGTGTGTGTGTGTGTGTGTACACGTGTGTGTGTGTGTGTGTGTGTGTAAAAATGACTGTGACAGTGCATGCCTGATATGTATCAGGCCATACATCCTCTTACAGGGCTGAGCTCGGAGCCTACAGTAGGCATAAACTAGAAGAAAAAATAATCAAGCAGCGTCAGTATGAAATCTGCACTCAGTATCTGCACATCATTAAGTTTTTCACTTTGCGCTGCTGACTATTTACACACCTGTAGTAAGAATCCATATTAAAATGACATTTCATAATTGCTGCTTGTAAAAACCAATAAATGTTTTTTCAAAGGCAAAACCATTTCCAGGGTGGTTTATTTTACGTCAAAAAAAACAAACTCACATTTTTAGGGTGATTATCCCCCCCCCCCCCCCCCCCCCCTTTACTGCCTCTCCTGGCAATGAAAAGTGAGGGAGGGTGAGAACGAGGAAAGGGGAAATCTCAGAGACGTTTCCGCAGCCCTTTCGCCGGTCCCTAATGAGCTTGTCGCTACCAGAATTAATTTCTTATTGTTTAATTGATCCCCGAACAGCACTCATCCATCAAAAAGGCCATTCAATAACTCACACTTGTCATCTTGCGCTGGCCCTAATTACAACTGTACAGCGCTGTTACAGACAGGGCCTCCGCGAGAATACTGCATGCACACGGGCGCAAATTGACCGCATACTGAGGCGTAAAGCACGCGCAGGCACGCTGTCTGCATCCGTTAACAGAGCGCTTAAACAAACGGGGGCGGGGTGAGGCTTTGAAGGCGGCGCTGCCTCTGCAGAAGCATTGCGGAATGCGCAGCTGTCTGCGCAGCGTTCGCCATGTCCCGTGATGTCTCATTCCCCCCGCTCTGCAGGCATCAGAGGGGCGAGCCGAGAGGTTCAGGGAAGCCTGAGAGCCGTGAGGGGGGGGGGTGCATGTTTTCTGCGGCGCGAGCCGAGAGAGCCAGGAGACACCCGAGTATTTTACGGCGTACCGAAGCTCGGCGCAGATTAGTTCTCGGCGTAATTCATTATGTCGGGGAGAGAGGCCAGTGCTGGCGGTGTCCGCACACTGATGATTTGTGGGGTTTAATCTTACGTTCGAAAGCAAGGGCAAAGGGGGGGGGGGTCAATGGAGGGTCGATGGGTGTCGGGCACGACGGCACGCCCCGTCCCAAAGGCGACGTCGGCCCAGCGTCCCATCCCCGATATGCCGAAATAACGGATGGCAGAGCTAATGACTGTTTCCTAATTGATAGTGGAGAGAACACAGTGTAAGTTACAAGGCACTGGCAGGTTTCAGGCCTGCTGGGGCAGTTTGTCGATGGACAGTTTTTCAAGAGTTTCCTTCCCTGAAGCTGAATCACAGCGACACAAAATTCAAGTGCTTAATGTAACGATGTGCTCCAATGCTTAATGTAACGATTACACATTTACATACATGTGCATTTTTTTAAGATCTACAGTCAAGTTCTAACATAAAGCATTGTGTCATTGCAGAAGACAATACAGGTATGATGTGATGAGTCAGTTGTAAATGCTACAGAGTAATGGCCTTTAAGCTAAGCACCTGTATCGCTCAAATAATATATTATAGTTATAATATTATACACACTTTAATATACATTGTGAAGTTTAAATACATTTTTTTTAAGGTTACAATGTGTGTTGGTACAATCTGCATACATTTATGCAATGCAGCAACAATGCGTATTGCAACCTCGTGGAATTTTCTCAGAATTGCAAGCCTTGCTTTGGGCTCAATAACACATTTACTAACTGTCATGAATATTCTTACAAGCCTCATAAAGGTATTTCAAAATGACATATAATGCAGTTATTAATGCTTTATTAAGCAGATTCTGCGGAAGAGCAAGGGGCTGAATGTGATTTCATGTTTTGCAGCGGCTGCCTTTTGTTCGGTGACCCATGGCTGAGCCCCACAAAGCTGCTAAAGCGGGAGGTGTATGTACAGGAACATTGTCTTTGATTAACTAATTACCAGGCATTATCAAGACTAAACAGAAGCCATTAACGTCGGGCCCCTCTGCGGAGCCCGCTCATTTCCCGGCGGACACTCCGAGGAGGCCTCCCGGTCCTGCCCGCTGCCCCCGCGCGCGGGTCACTTATTAAATCCATAAAAACTCATTTCGCTTTTTAATGAAGCTCTAATTGACTTAGCGGGCTGATACGAATCCCGCTGATTCTCTCCCGCGTGCGGCCGCTCTGTGAATCAGCTGTGGCCCGTTCCCGGGGCCGACGGAGGGAGCAGAAACAATAGGGGCTCGAGCCGAGCTTTCAACACCCGTTCACCACTTTACCTTCGCTACTCTCGCCTCCCTTCTCCTGACTCGACTCACTCCCCCTCTCTCCTCCCTTTCCTCTCTTGCCCATTCTCTTTCTCCTCCTCTCTCCTCCCCTCCCATCTTAACATCCTCTCCCTCTCCTACTCTCTGCTCCCCAATCTCACTCACTATTCTCTTCCTCTCCTCCTCTCTCCTCCCCTCTCTTCTCCAACCATTGTCTTCTCCTTCTCCTGTCTCCTCCCCCTACCTCTCACCATTCTCCCCCTCTCCTCCTCCCTTCTCCTCTCCCTGCTCACCCTCTCTCCTCTACTTCCCCGTCTCAGCTCGCACCTTCTTTCTCCACCCTCTCACCCTTGTCTTCTTTTTCTTTCTTTCCTTCTTTCATCGTTTCTCCACCTTATACTCTCCCTTCTCTCCTAACACTAATGTTCTCTCTTCTCCTCCCCTTGTTATCCACCACCCAAGGAGGACGGGGGCAGTTTTCGGTCTGAGCCTCCGAGTGTGGTGTGACTGAGGGGGGACATGGCTGCACTGAAGAGCGGAGCAAGGAAAGACCCCCCCCCCCCCCCACACACACACTCCCCCCCACACACACACACCACCCCCCCCCCCCCTCCAACTGCCAGTAGGTTAAAGGGTCTTCATGCCTGCTTCCTTGCCGCCTCTGACAAAATCACCTGTGACATCTTCAGAAAAAAGCATCACCGCTTGGCGCTCTAGGTTTCGTTAAGAGCCATCACTCACAGGACTGAAAAAAAACAAGACAGTCTGTAAACTGAAAGCAAAATAATCCACATTAATCTGAATACAATGAGTCGTGTGTTCGTTATGTGCGGGCGAGATTAGCCCGGCCGCGCCCTAATTGCTGAGCACTGTGGGGGGTTGGCGGAGCCCGCGAAAGGGAGAGGAGGGAGGGAGTGCACTCAATCCTCGCCCCTCTTCCACTCTGTCCGGAAGAACTCGACGGCTTCCCCTCGTCCTGGAGTCAGCGAGATCCAGCGGCTGTCCCCAGGAGGGCAGGTGGGGACCGAACCGTAATCACAGAATTATGATAATTCACTTTAATTATAACTGAAGGAGGGAAAAATTATAGAAATTAAGGGGTGAATAAATGCTCCTTAATGACTGAGTGAGTCACTGCTGCCAGTGCGTGTAATGGCATGGGGAAAAAAAAAGTGTTTTTATTTGTGCGTTTTTTGTACTTGCGTTCACATGTAAACAAGCTCACACAAGTGCTAAGTATCCTGATCTGCTCTCTAAATGCCTTTATGTACAAACAGGTAGGAATTCATCTGTCTGCTGGAGTTGAGCATGCATTCATGGCGTCTGGCCTTTGCTTGATTCCCTGACACTGATCATAAATCATCATAAACATGGCACTGAAGGAGATTGACAAAGTGAGGCTGAACGAAGCCGTGATCCAGAGAGATATGGACAGAAAGCTAGGCCTGCCTCTAACATGGAGCACATATACAAAACACACATCTCTCTCTCTCTGGTCTGACATGAACACACACACACACACACACACACACGCAACGCACACACATACTTTCTCACACACACGCACACAAGAACACACATGGATGCAGGTGCACACAAACACAAACACAAACACACATACACAGACACGCACACACACACATGCACACACACACATGCACACACAGACGTGCACACACACACACATGCACACACACACGCACGCACACACACACACACACACACACACACAGCCTGCCATTACACCACAGGACCTCGGTAAAGGAGCGTTGGCGCGGTGGCTGTGGCGGTCGAGATAACGGCCCCGGCGCTGTACAGCCGGCACCGGTCGGCATGTGTTCCAAACCCGCGCTCTGAAAGCAGCGCATTAAAGGATCAGCTGCAGGAAGCCCGTGTTGGAAAAGTAGGAAATGAGAAATAAAAGGATGGAGAAAGGGCCGTTCTGGTCTAATTGAGTCCTTTGGGCCGCGGCCCCACTGATCAGAGACTTGTTACAGGAATCCGGTTTCATGGTTTCCTAACAATGGGATTTGTGAAAAGGGATTTGTAGTCCGCCGGGACTGCCGCCTAACCTCTCTGTGATTCTGTGTGATATTTATTCTCCTTTGTTTTCCTTCCCTTTTGTTTTTTTTTCTCTCTCTGTTTTCAATCCAATTTCAACGGTCAATAGATACTAGTGGGTGTGTTCTGGAGGTGGAGAGCATGTGGTAGTGTGCGTGTGTGTGTGTGTGTGTGTGTGTGAGTGTGTGTCTTTGCCTGTGCACATATAACTATATCTTGGGCTGATTCAAAAGAAGTGAGTGTGTTTGTGTGTGTGAGTGTGTGTGTATGTATGTAAATATGTACATGTGTGCTTGTGTTGCACACAATGTGTTGCATAAGAGTATGAGAGTCACACAAATATGCACAAAAAATGAAATAAAATGGTAATGGGGATTCAATGGCTGTCAGAACAAAAACTACCACTCTGTCTGAGAGGTCAGATCCGGGTCCCGGCTCTACCCCAGGGCCCTGGGACCGGGCCAACACCCCGAGCAGGGGCTCTGACAGCTGGGGGTCAGGGTGATGGACGTGCCTAAATCACTGTGGGACAGAAGCTTCTTATGACCTCCTTATCATAAAAACATCTGAGGAGGATGTGTGTCTTACATGGCTTACTCACAGCTTACACTTAAAGCACAATGCACTCTGGGTATTAGCATGCATTGTGCATCAAGTACATCGCTCATGGGTACAAGATCAGTGTGGAGCAACACCAGTAGCTCAGCAATGCTAGTAAGACATAAAATGAAAATTTGAGACGGCCTTTGTTCTAACTAGATTTATAAGTTCCACCCAAGGTTTGAACCAGCAAACTACTACTTCCTGACTCCACGCTTCCCCCAAACATCTGCAGACCACGCACACTGCCTGCCTGGCATCAGCGAAATCCCTCGGTCTGACAAGGCGGCAGCTTCATAAAGCAATGAATCTTCCTTTAAGTGTTTTCTGAAATGCCTTTGCATGTGAAACAAGACAATAAACAGATGGCTTCGAGCACGAGGAGCGTGATGAGCGCGACGCTTTTCCTGGCAGTGACAGAGAGATGGGGCCCTGCCTTTACCGCTCCTCGCAAAGTCTTTCAATCATTTTTTTCCCCGCTCCCTTGTCTTTCTGCATTTATAGGAAGGCCAGAAAGTGCCACGTGAGGGGGGGGGGGGGGGGGGGGGGGGGGGGGGGGTGAGGGGGGGCGCAGCAGCGGCAAGAGACGACAAACGGGCAATCGGCGACGTTGGGTGAAGTGCGGTCCCCATGCGGAGCAGGTTAAGCATAAAGCGGTCGCCGTCGCCCTGGCGATATCAGTAACCTGCGGGGCTCAGATCAGCCGGAGGCTGGCACACACGCACGCAGGCACACACACACACGCACACACACTCCATGGGAGCTTGAGGCACTCGAGTGTTGCAGTTCATATATTAAAGGGGAGAGCAAAGACGGGGACGTGTCTGAGCAAACACAACAAGCAAACACATGAAAGGCGGCCAGGAGATAATCAGTCACTGTTACATATGCAGTGGTGGGGGGGGACCGGGGGGGGGTGAGGAGAGAGGGGAGAGGATGAGGAGAGAGGGGGAGAGAGAGAGAGAGGAGGGCGAGAGAGGACAGAGAGGATGAGAGGGGGGGAGAATAGAACAGAATAGAGCAGGACAGAGCAGAACCTAGAACATCGGTTCTGAGTATAGAATACAAATAGAACAGAATCACACTTGTCCACTTGCTGTGGGAAAAACAATCCATAAAAATAGGTGAGGTGGGAGGGAGGAGGAGAGAGGCTGGGGAGAACAGAATACAATTGCAAAGTTTTTGTCCATTTTTTTGAGATTTCAGCACAACAGGTGCAGGGGGCAGAGGAGTCAGCAGGATGAGGACTAGAAAGAGATGCTAGAGAAGAAAGGCTCAGAGAGGGCATGGAGCAGGAAGGAGAACAGCGCAGGAGAGAGCATATTGGGGGAAGGAGCTTGGGAGAAGAAGAAAGTGTGGTACTGTAAGAGACCCATCCCACATGGCCTCCTCAGCTGTCTGGCTGTATCCCAGAATTCAGTGTAGCCTATATGCATGCCCTGCATGGGGGAGAGACCGCATGACCCGGATTTAGAGGAGAGGGGGATGTACAGGACCCACCTGACTCCATAATAGGGCTTGTTACACTTGTTTTTTTTTTCAGAAACAGACAGAAAAGAAAAGAAGAGACACAAAGAGCAGTCAGCCTCTTGGCGGGACGTTCCTTAATGAGATCCTGACACGCGGTTGTGGGACAAAGCAGTCAGCTGCACGGACACCTCGTTATACCGCTCCCCGCCGGCCCGGCTCGGCCAGGGGCAAGCGCCACACCCCCCACCCCCTGCCCCACTAAAACGCTGCGGCGGAGATGAGCGGGCTACGGGTATGAGGCTTTGAGCGCCGTAAAACACACCTGTTCAGAGCGCACCTGTCACCAGCCTGCCGCTCTTCTGCGGAGCCACAGATCGGGGGGTTCCAGCAGGAACAGGCGCATTCATATCGGCTCTACAAACGCAGGTCACGCCTGGCTTGTCGGGGTGTCACGCTCATTGTGAAATGATTGTGAGGGGCCAGGGGATCAGGAGGGGTTTCGGAGGGAGGGGGCTGTGGTTCACCAAGGCAAGACAAACGCCACACTCCTCTGTCTTACCCCTCTACCCCTTCAAAAAATGCCCTCCCTCCGGTCCAGAGGAGAGGCCAAGGACGGGGACACAGATGATGCTGCTAAAGCTGAAAGGCATGTTTTGGGAGGGGGGAGCAGGGGGTGTGAGAGAAAACGGGGCATGGGGGTCCCCTGGTCGGCCAGCGTCTCGGCTGCAGACATGTGTGGAGCGGTGGCGATGTGACATGCTATGAGCGTGACGACAGGGAGGGGTCAGGGAGACGCGCCCCGATTTCCACACCGCCTGTCACTGTGACTGTCACTGTCACTCATCCCAGCCAGCTGGCAGGAGCCACTCTGGCAGGACCAGCCAATCCACGCACTACAGCACCATGATCAATAATACAATTATCAGCTCCAGCAGCAGCAGCAGCAGCAGCAACGGCACAAACAGCAGAACTGGCAGCGGCAAGTCATGCACTTCTGCTAAGATTCAATTAGATCTTTCTTTTGCATGGTGTAAGTGCCGCTATCGCAACCCAGGGTTAATCTCTGTCTCCGGGCAATGTCATTGTACCCCTCCACCCAGCCAACCGCAGAACTCGGCTCACGCAATTAACCAGTTAGAAGCTGCTAATTAACTCCACCGTTTGCCCGTTCACCTCGGGACATTGGGATCCTGAATGTGCTCGGTGCATAGTGAAAACCGCATAAATAACTGCAGAGTGGTTCAGATCGACCCAGATCATATCACACCACCCCGGGGGGGAGCGTCAGCCAGTCTCAGGCTCCACGACACATGACTCGCATGAATGAGAGGAAGGAGGCTCTGATCTGACCTGTTTGAATTTAATTTGCTCAAGTTTTGAGTTGAGGATCTTTTCTGGAGAGGATGTGCTGTTATTAACCTGTCAGAGACACTGGGCAATAACACTGATGTTTTAACAGGAGCTCCCCGTGCTCCTCACACACGCAAACGAATGCATGCAAGTGCTCACCAAGACTCCCGCATCCAACGCAACAGCCAATAAAACAAACTGCATTAACAGGGCTATAATTTTGAAAAAAAGAGGCCCAATTTTGACAGTAATGAAGATGAGCTGTTTCAGGAAACCGCCACAATTAGGAGAATGTGCCAGTGAGGAGCTCGAGATGTTCTGACTTGCCACGTTTCCCCTCGTCTCAGCGAGGCTGGATGTTAGCACTAGACTAATTTGCAGATACTTTAAAATAACAAGACGCATCTGAAATAGCGGGAGCTGCAACCTTAAATCACCTACTCTGCCCCTGCCCTTACCAAAGGCGCTAAATTATCCGCAAACTGTGATGTTTTTTTTGCATTTTCCCACAGTAGGTTCTCCAAAGGGCCTCGTGCCGCTCCTTTGCTGTGACCAGAGGAGTGTCCCGCTAGGACAGCGAGTGGGGTTAGCACTTAGCCTACTTTTAGTTAGCCTACAATTAAATATGCAGGAGTTAGCGCCGGTTGCTCGAGAGGTGAAAGTAATCTCTCTTCAGCCCCACACAGGCATGTGCAATGAAACGAAGCACGCAGGAGCTATTTGAATGCACAGTGAAAACGCACACACCCTCCTGGCTGCGGGTAACGCGGCAGCCATTAGCAGAGAGGATGCCGCAGGAGACGACCAATCACTCACGCCGGCGCTGCCGCCGCCCACCGATCCATCAAACCCCCGCGTCTCTACCCCGTCAGCCGGGCCGGGCCCATGCGTCACTGTCCCCCCGCTTGCCGCTGGCGCACCGGGGTTTTTTAATCTGCACACCCCCCCCCCCCCCCTTGAACCCCCCCGCTCCCCCATCACACGGTCCTGACCGCTCTGCTTTACTGTGGGGAAAGGTCACCTCCTTCCAATTAGCGCATCATCAAAGCTCCACGCGGCGCTCCCGGTCCCACCGCTGCCGGAACAGGCGATAAATCCGGGCCGACACGCCCAAACCAACAGAGCCCCGCCCCTGATGAGCTACAGAGAGGAAGGGGCTGCAGGGAGAACAAAGAAATGGCAGAACAAGGGGGGAGATACCTGTGCATATGAGTGACATCCCATTGCATCGGACAGTCCAACAATCAGCTCCACATTATAGACACACCTAACCACAGCACACACCCCTGGCCATCGCTGGGTAGCCACCCACCAAACTGAACATCTGTAGGACAATTCTGGATGCGAAGGTCTGTAACAGTTAGGATGCCTGGAGTGGGAACATCGTGTCTGTGTCTGTGTCACTACATCTACAGAAAATTAAAAGCACAATCTTCCTGCCAAGTGACAAATCCCAACAAGGAACTTCAGCTTTGATAATTTGATATGAATGAAATGATGTAAACACAAGACAAGAATGAGCAAGCTGCCGCTCTGGGTTCTGGTGCGGGGATTTGGATCAAAGTTCTGGTCCTGGTCTGACACAGGCCTGCTGTGCCCCAGCTGTGGCTATGGGCAGGGCCCGGGACAGGGTCCGCATCCCTGACCATTGCTCCCTCTCCTGACCTCCAGCTGACCTTTACTGTCAGGGAGATAAGTGCTGCCTCGTCCCCTCCTCCATCACTGTTCCCCACCCCCCCCTTCCCTTAATGTGAGGTAGTGGGACGGCACAGACTGCAGAATTCACCAAGACAGCATTTTCTAACTTTAGGCCTAATAAATCAAAACGCATTTTAATATGGTTTTCCACTGACATGCAAAAAATCCTCCATAATAAGAGCCAAAAAGAGAGAGAAAAAGAGTCTCTCTAGCTATTCCCGCAAAGTGCCATCTGAGGAAGTGCTGTCTGATCAGGAGAAACGGAGAGAAGCAACCAGAGGAGAGGGTCAGTAAGCTTTGAGCTTCCCACGAGCTCATCCCGTCCAATTAGACGCGAGTGGCAGGTCAGCCGTGAGCTCGTGACACAACTAGACCGCGACGCTGCTCGTGACCCCGGCCTTGCCCAGCTGGGACCCCAGCCTACAGGCCAGCAAGAGAAGAGATGGCGGACTTGCAACGCCTTCAGTCCACATCACATTATAACCCTGAGACAGGATCAGCTGGACTGTGACATCACTAGCTTTTGCACCCGGCGTTCTCGGGCAGATGGTGGAGCAGGGCAGCACGGCCACTAATGCGGTGCCCCCCCCCAGCCCCTTTCCCTCCTCCCCCCACCCCTCCTTCTTATTTCCTCGGCACCCGGGCAAGAAGCGGATCTGCAGCACGCTGACTTTTCTCCTGACGCGCTGACAGAAGTGTCATGGGCGGCCAACTCCGTGACATTTGATGCTGTCAGGGGTTGCCGCGGCGACCTGGCAAATTCATTGACCTTTAGCCATGCTTATCAAAACATGCGAGGTCGGGATGGGACAGACAGGGGGTGTTGTGGGGGTGCGGGTGGGGGGGGGGGGTGTGTGTGGGGGGTTAATCCGCCAGCAGCTGCCAAGGCTGGCCCGCTCTTCTCCGCCGCACGGCGACTGGCCCGACGCCTTCCCAGAATGCACCAGAGGGGGGCTCGGCGGGCACCAGGTTGCAAGCTGTCAGGGCGCAAGTGCAGGACCTGTGATTAATGAGGATGGGGGCAGCCGCCGCCGCGCGCGCCACCACGGTGTCGACAACAACAACAACAGACCGCGCCCCCCTCCCCTCCCAGCCAGCCACTCGCGATGAGCAGGGTGTCAATAACAAACGCGTCGGCCCCTGCTCAGTGCCGCCCAACACCCTGGCAGCGTTCACCCACCCCACACCCGCGCTGGACGGGCTGTGAGGAACGACGCAGCGATCAGAGAGCACGCAGGGAGAGCTCCAAATCACACCTGCCTCTCCCCTACCTCCACCTGCCTGGAGGGGGAGGGGCGGCATGGCACAGTTAGAGAGGTTGCAGGTTCCAGTCCTCAGGTGAGCTAGCCCCGCCGCACCTTTCACAGAGAGGCACAGCATCTGAGCCTTGTCAGCAGACATCCAGTCATATAAATGACTAATAGCTTGGGCGAGACTCGCCCCATAGCGGGACGTCCTCCAAAGCACATAAATAATAATAATGAATGATATGTATTTTGGGCTCTTAGCTTGCATGACTTCAGAGTCAGCGTGGTGCCCCATTTGTCTGAGCTGGAATGGAGCGCATCCAGAGCGGGATGGGTCCCAGAGGACAGGGGGGCCGGGATGGAGGGGAGGAGGGGAGATGATGAGTGACGGGGGGGTGAGGGGGGCACCCAGTGGGGGTGCGGACCGGGGCAGCTCCTTGGCCTGTCCCACGTCTGTCACTCAACAGAGTTAATGACAGAGCTTCGTCGGTAACCCCCCCCCCACACCACTCACCCCCCCAGCTCATGTACTGTCAACCAGCTATTCACAAACAAATAGGCAAAGGAGGCTCAGAGAGAGGATGGGAGTTGTGGGGGCTGGGGGCCTGGTGGCTTGTGGATTTAGCCTGAGGTGGTGAGATGTGGGGGGGGCAGAGGGTGATAGGAATATTTATGACAATCAACACCCCTGTTGGCACCAGTGGGTGATTTGAGACGCATTTTATCCCCCCCTCCCGACCCCCCCCCCCTTCCCTCCCGACCCCCCCCTTCCCTCCTACCCTCCCCACCACCCTTAATCGTGTCAAGCGACTTATTATAGCTTATGAGAAAGGCGGCTAATTTCATTAGCGGCGAGTCATCCCTCTGCTATCTGCTCCTGCAGCCCGGAGGGGGTGGGGGGTGGGGGGTGATGGGCTGGATGGTTATCATCCACAGGCGCTCGGGTACCTGCAGTCCACCAGACAGAAGGAGGATCAGTGCTGGAACTGGAAGGAGGACAGGTGCTGAAAGGGTAGCCGTGGCGACAGTATAACCGACCAGTGTGTGATGTTATTTTTTTCTTTAGCTTATTATTACACACTTTTTTTGCAATTTTTTTCCAAAATAAATTCAGTCCCCACATAAAAATATATAAAACAAGATGGGAAAAGAATAATGGGAACCAAAAATTTTAAGACAATTACGATTTGCTATTTCTATATTTTTTATATAAAAATAAAAACATAACAATAAAAATGATGAGAAATACACAGAAAAAACTTTACTGCACTGGGGGAACAGAGATTACCTCAAATCACAGGATAACAGAGAGACAGAGCATTTATTTATTTATTCCACCGGAATCCCTTAACTTCTCACATTGGGCAGCAAAATTACATCTTCGTCAAACTGTAAGCGGAGCAGCAGACCCCCAATTAAATGTAATGAAGTACTGAGCCAACAAGGATGCAAACACACGTAGCCAATTGGTCTGCAGTGGCTGCTTTGCCAGCTTATTATTGCTTACAGTGATGCGTATTTCAGAACTTCTTAATTCCTTACAACTGAGGAAGCCAAACTTTCCCAGGGGCTGGCCTGATTATAAACCCTGCCACAGGCTAAAAGTCTAAAATAATGAGAGACTCAGCCAGCAGCCGTAACCTTCAACCTTCAGCTGCGGCTGGTAACCACCCCGTCCATCAGCCCTGAACCCAAACCGACGGCCTCGGCCGTGACTGCGATGCTACGCTAACCCACGGGTCTGATCGGTCTATTAGCACTGACCCCGGGTTCCGTTTCACCTCTTTAACAATCTTGTAATCATCTCCCTGACTATGACAGAGTCCGCTGACGGAGTGGCCGTCCCGCGCATAACCCCCCCACACCACGACGCGCCTCATCCATCCACTGGCGGCCGTAATCAGGTTATCTGCACATCTCCCTCCCCCCCGACACCCGCATAACCCTGACACCCACCCCACCCCACACATGTCACCCTTCATACATCTTTCAATTAGACAGCGCCTAACTTTATTAGCACTGTATTCCTGAGATGCTTACCGGGCTGGGGGATCACCGTTTAGTCTGTCAGCCAGAGGTCAATCAGGGGTCAGCCAGGGGTCACGCCCAGGGGTGGGGCAGAGGTTGGCCATTAAGGCCTCCTATCGCCTATCTGCGCCTCCTTTAATGGAAATGGACCTGGCTATATATCCAGAGCACCTCCCTGAGGCCATCTTGTTTTCTGTTCCACAAATCAAGACCGGACACGTAACGCTATGTATTTACTCCACATGCTCAATCTAACACGCAAGGTGGGATTAGGCAAATCCCATCACTTAATTACTGTCAGTCAGGTGAATAAAAATCCATTTATCAGGAAAATATCTGTTCTGCTCTCTATATATCCATGTTTGCCATAGCTGCCACCCCCTCCTCCCCCTCACTGATTTCCCCAACAGTTCAAGGTCAGTTTTCGACATGGGGCTCTCTGAACCCCTTGTAGAGCACCCCCTGTTCCACAAAGACCCTCGACACATTTCCATCCGTCTCTCACGCCAGCCATCTCCTCTCTTTCTCCGCTTTCATCCCCCCATTGCTGACCTTTCCTCTTGCTCTCTCCCACTGTGTCAGTGTGCAAATTCACGATCTGCATTTCCTTTGCCTTTCTCTTGTTTTCGCCCCTCCTCTCTGTCTCTCCCCTGCTCTTCCCACCCCCTTCTCTTAAGCCTCTCTCTCTCACAGAGGTCATCATGCAGAAACATGCAGGCAGTAACAGTGGATTAGGTCAATGTGAAACTATGTGGTGCTCCTGAACTCAACACACACACACACACACAAACACACACACACACACACACACACACACACACACACACACAAACACACACACACACACACACACACACACACACACACACAAACACACCCACACACACACACACACACACACACACACACACACACACACACACACACAAACACACCCACACACACACACACACACACACACACACACACACACACACACACACACACACACAAACACACCCACACACACACACACACACACACACACACACACACACACACACACACACACACACACACAAACGCACACAATCACACACACACACACACAAACACACACACACACACACACACACACACACACACACAAACACACCCACACACACATATACATATTTTTGCTGTCTTTTCGAAAAGACTATTTGAAAAGAAATGTCCTCATACCCAGCAGACATAAGCCTCAATGCAAACTAGTCACAACACAATTTGCCTCATATCAAGTGAAAACAATTAAATGAAGCAAGTATTACCTTTCAAAAACTGTGGAAAAAATGATCTGCTTTTGCTAAATTGCAACATCCAAAGATAAGGACCAATCGCAAAGAAGGAGTCTGCGCTAAATTAAAACCACGAGTCAAACAACAAGCTTTCATTCTAACCCATTTGTGTGCGCACGCACATGTGTGAGAGCATTTAAATAAAAATTTAACATTAAGCCTGCCATTACAGGCGTGTAAGTTTTCAGCGAGCGGGTCACTAATTGCATGGCTCTGCTCCGGATCCATGCGGCGCATTTCCTGCGGAGCTGTGCTGTCTCCGTCAGCGCCTGGCCGAGCATGCGACTCGCCGTGTCAGGGGCTGCAATTTATTTGTCTTTTTGAAACAAACTCCACAGGGGCCCTCACAGGCACAATAGAAAAAAAAATGGGAGTGCTTAAATTTCAAGTTTAATGTAACAGCATCGTCTGCGCGCAGCAATTAAGCTGTTCCTTACATCAAATTACGATCCCGGGGCCTAGGGTTTACTTTGCTCCTGTTGTTTTTTTGCCAATGGGCCTGTTCCACAGGCTGCCAGTAGCAGAAAGCGCCGGCAAATCCAAGCCCAGCCCAGGTTCTGTCCAATCGCCCCTAAACTGCCTGAATTCAGATACCACATCCCCTCACACACAGGCCTCACATCACCATGCTCCCTTTGTGTGACAAACGTATAGCAGAATGCCTGGCTCCAACCGGAGAGCTTTAATGTTTTCCAAGGATTCATCTAGTCAGATGAATCATGTCATCAGTCAGCCTCACACCCTTGGTGATCGCTCAGCATCGTTTGATTTAATTTCCTGCAGAGTAACGCGATCTATGTGGTTCCGAGACAAACACCCGCGATTACCACGTCACCCGGGATGATTCAGTGCCGACATTAAAATGCGGCGCTATTGTGCGATCTGATTGGCTGAATGAACCCATTGTGATGACAAAACAAACCCGAAAACAGAGCGGCTACTGTTAACGGCCCCCATTGTGGTTATGGATCGGTCCCAGAATTGCCACTTTACACACCAAAACACAAGGTTAATCCACAGCAGTCTATCCCAAGTGTCTGGAATAGCTGGGCACGGGGGAACAGTCAAATTATTGTGCTCGTAGAGAGTGCAAGTTGTAGGGTAGGGTCATTTCCAGCAGGGTAATGACAGTCTTTGAATGGAGAGAGGAGGAGAGGAGGTGAGAGGACAGGAGAGGAGGAGAGGAGAAGAGGAGGGGAGAGGAAAGGAGAGGATGTGAGGGGGGAAAAGAGGAGAGGACAGCTGAGGAGGGGTAGGAAGGGGAGTAAAAAAAAAAAAAAAACGAAGGCAGGATCCTTTTTAATCCTGTCAAAGCCCAATTACACGTCCACACTAATGAGTCTAAAAAGGAAACAATAAGATAGATAAAAAGTGTAAATATGTAATGTGCAATTCTGCAATAAACCTGAAGAAATATCTCCCCAACGGTGCATACACAATAGGACACTTTTTTTCCCAATGCAACACCACTCCAGGGTAATAGATTTGCCCTGGACAGTGTAAAGCATGGGGACCAGCAAAGAACACAGGGTAGATAAGACTCTGCTTTGCATTTCAATAGAGCGCTCTGTTTTCAGAGCGGCTGCCCTTTAGCAGCACTGCAGCTTGCGTACAAGCCTTTGTGTGTGTGTGTGTGTGTGTGTGTGTGTCAGTGGACTCTCTCCCGTCTCTCTGCCCATTGTTCGGTCTCTTCGTCGGATCTCCCTGTTGGATCTCCCCTGGTTCAGAACCCGTTAGTCATCCTGCCTGCCACATCCTCACTGAACCCACACAGAACCTGCCATGCTGAATGTGATGTCATCACCACGCTCCTGTCCCACTGGATATGATGTCATCACCGTGCACCTGTCCCCTGAGCTGATGTTGAGTCTGCTGCAGCATACGGAGGATTGTGAGAAGGCTCAGAGGATGGACACTCGAATTGAGCTCAACGTCCTGCCAGGAGAGCGGCGCGCTTTCACCTGAAGCGACCCCGCTCTGAGCACCGCTAGCCCTGAGGCAAGCTGCTCCGAACGGTGAAGCAGGTACCCTTTCACCCTGTTTCAGCTGAGGTGACCTTAAAGGGTAAACACAGTCATCAAACACGACACCGCCCTCCTCAGTGGCATCACCATCCAGTAACTAACATAGAAACACTACGTAATATGAATAATTTTACATAGCGAGAGACAGGGGACAGAGAGATAGGGAGAGACAGAGAGAGAAATAGAGACTGAGATTTGGATACAGTTTATGGGTTTTATTTATAGTGCATTTTTTATTGTATTGATTACTTGGTTGGCAAACAGCCTAACCCAGAAAAACTTGTGCAAAGTCCGGAGGTCAGAGTTCAAGTGCTTTAACAAATAGCTGTTTTTTTTTCAGAATACAGATTATCCAGAAAAAAATAACTATTTTTTTTATTTTCAACGTTGCAGCGGTGTGGTCAAAATCAGGCCCCACAGCTGTCTTGGAGATCCTGTGCTTAAAATTTAATACCTTCCCGTTCCTTTCCTGCATGGTCAGGACGTCGCCCGGATCACTTTCAAACGCCGGTGAATCCGGGGGGGGGGCTCGAGAAGGAGGAGGGAGCGGTGGGGGGGATCGGGTTACATCTTTACCCCGCAGCTGTTCAGGACCCCAATGCCCAATCGGTGTCCTTTACAATGAGCGTAACCCAAGACAAACACAATATCTGTCCGCGCTATTGAGAGATCACTACAAGTCATAACAAATTCTGACAAACCATAAGTCTGGAGGAGCCCTTGCCTGGAGGGGTGAGGCGCAGTTGCCGGGGGATGAATTTGGGGGACGGTCCCTGGACGGGAAACGTACACCGCGCCGTAGGTCACCATGTCGGTGCTCTCCGACAGCTCCTCTCTCAAAGGCGTACTTCAAAGGGGCGAAATGAGTGACGATCCGCCGAGAAAAACACCCCCCCCCCCCAAATCCTCACAGCCGCCACAGTGTCAAGTGCGGCCTGTTCTGTACTGTGTGCGGGTCAGCTTGCTTACCCAGAAACCACATAGCCGCCATAGTGTCAAACGCAGCCTATCCTGTAGTGTGCCGGGGTCAGCGTGCTTGGGCAGAGCATATGCAGCCACCACAGTGTCGAACGCTCTCTGTTCTGTAGTATGAGGAGGTCAGCATGCCTACCCAGAGCATATACAGCTGTAATAGTGTTGAATGAGGTCTGTTCTGTAGTACGAGGTTAACATGTTTACCCACAGTGCACACAGCCGCCATAGTGTTGAACGCACTCTGCTCTGTAGCAGGCGGGGGTCAGCGTGCCTGCCCGGCGCGGAGCTGTTTATGCGCTGCAGTTGCTGGACTCGGGGACGGATGGCGCGCTACAGATTACCCTGATCGGCGAATGGAATGTAAACGCTCCGAGAGTCCCGGCTCCCCGCCGAGACGAAACATTCCACATGATCCACGAGGGGCAGAGATGTCAGCAGACCTGTCCTGACCCCGCTGTCTGTGTGGCCATGTGGGAGCGGGCGTGTATGTGTGCGTGTATGTGTGCGGATATCTGTGTGTGTGCGTGTATGTGTGCGGGTATCTGTGTGTGTGCGTGTATGTGTGCGAGTATCTGTGTGTGTGCGTGTATGTGTGTGAGTATCTGTGTGTATATGTGTGTGTATGTGTGTGCATGTGTGTGTGTGTGTTGAGCGTATTTGTATATCTGTGTGTGTGTGCGTGTGTATGTGTGTGTGTTGAGTGTATTTGTATATCTGTGTGTATATGTGTGTGTATGTGTGTGCGTGTGTGTGTGTGTGTTGAGCGTATTTGTATATCTGTGTGTGTTGAGTGTATTTGTATATCTGTGTGTGTGCGTGTGTGTATGTGTGTGTGTTGAGTGTATTTGTATATCTGTGTGTGTGTGTGTGTGTGTGTGTGTGTGCGTGTGCGTGTGTTTTGAGTGTATTTGTATATCTGTCTGTGTGTGTGTGTGTATGTGTGTGTGTATTCGGGGGTTGGTCTGTGAGGAACTATCCATCAAGCAGCTGAAGTCCACAGCTGGTTTTAACCCAGCAAAGCAATAAGAAGGGGCCATAATCACCGTGGCCTCATCCTGGCTGTCTCTCCCACAGTGTGCAGAGAGGCTGCAGGTGCCTGAACTGCGGCCACCACGCTGCAACAACACCACCATTCACCAGCACAGGGAATCAATTTCACCTCCCCTCTCCTGCCGCACCGGGCCTCCACCCCCCCCCCCCCCACCTCAACACGTGATGGATTACAGGCGCTGGTGGAGTCCCGGGGGGCCCCACAGAGGGGTCCCGGCGGTGAGGGGTCAGGGGAGGGTCTGGGCCACGGGCGGGACAGGTTTATCGGGGTGGCGGGGGGGGACACACACCAGAGGAGTGGGTTAAGGAATTACTACTGACAGAGATCCGGGTGGGATGGGGGGGAGGTAAGGGTTCTTCAGGGGTCAGCGGATTCAATCCCGCCTGGACACACTGGTGGCCGCAGTTCTGACGGGACATGATTTGGGGTTGGACATTTCTATTAATATTATTATTACTCACTTGTGTGGTGGGCCCCGCCGAGGAGAACGAAATGAAAGATGTCAATTGTGTCGCACACCGTAGCTGCCGAGCTTCTACCGTTCTTCGTCCACACTATGAAGCCGACCAGCCATTTTCAATTATGTTTTTCTCCTGGATAACATAGCTAGCTGTGAAGCACCATTCCACACCTGTTCCTGGCCAGCTACCTGCATAGTGTGGATGTTCCATAGGTTCAAACGCTGTTTTAAACTGCCAAACACAATTCCAAAAGACAAATGCTTGTTCTGTAGGGCTATGTTTTCTCGCTTTTCCCCTCTCTCTTCATCTCTCTCCCTCAAACACACACACACACACAAAGAGGAGTGAAGTACTCGGGGTGGCGGCACTGCTCAGAGGCACCCCGGAAAGCGGGGGCCTTCCGAACTCTCCTCATGCTAAAGCAGATCAATAGTCAGCCTGAAGGTCTTCAATTATTCACAGCCAGCTCTGCATCTCAAATTGCTCACATCAGAGGAGGGGACAGGCTGAAGGGAGAGGAGAGGAGGGGGCAGACGGTCAGACGGACACGCGGGGGGTGCGCACCGGACCTGCGGGAGTCTGCCTCGCTCCGGCTGGAGATGGCGGCCCAGGGGGTGCATATCACACCTGTGTGTGAGCGCAGGTGGCTACACTGGTGTGTGCGACGGGGGGGGGGTCACAGAGACAGAGGGAGAAGCCCGCATCGTCAAACCGGGGAGGCCATCAATAACAGCCAGCGAGAGAGGGTGGCGGGGGAGTCGGTGGGGGAGGAAAAAAGTAAACACAACAAAACACGGGGAGACGGGTGCTTCATCTTGCCGGCGCTAATGGCGGCGGGAAGAGGCTGGCTCAGCACCCTCACTCCGCTGCTCTGACAGCTCACTCGGCCGCCGTCGGGCGCCTGTCGGCAGCGGTGACGGAGCGCAGGGCACCGTGTGTTTATTCACACTTGTTTAATCCCGTTTTTACACTCCACCTCTCCGCCTTGAGGGACGCCCGGGAGAGGGGAGATGGATGCAGGGATGCTGAGGAACGGAGGGGGGGTCACGGGGTCATGCCTCGCCTGGATCTCATTAAGCAAGGCACCCCTCGCCCCCCCCCCCCCCCCCACAAGCGCCCCGCTCTCCGTCTCTGTCTCCCCCGCTCCTTCCCAGGTTCTGTTTCTCCTGTCACCCCGCTGTCCGTGCGGACGCCCCCGGGCCAGGTGTGCCGATGATCTCGGCGGCGCAGAGTGACCATATTTCATGCCATGGAAACGGGAGGTCAGAGACCACGAGGACACGTGGAGTCTGTTCCGCCCTCAAATTCTGGGAACC
This sequence comes from Megalops cyprinoides, assembly GCF_013368585.1. Classification (NCBI taxonomy): domain Eukaryota; kingdom Metazoa; phylum Chordata; class Actinopteri; order Elopiformes; family Megalopidae; genus Megalops; species Megalops cyprinoides. Next base: position 31,418,585 of record NC_050591.1, on the reverse strand, counting down.
GTCAAGGCGTGCTTGACGTCTTCTGATTCCGATTGGTGGCTGCGTCGCTATGGTGGCCGAAGGTCAGAGTGGGGATGGGGCCGCACCTGAATTTCAGGACCGGGGAGGGCAGAGGGGCGCGGGGGGGAGTGATTTATCTACTCCCTGATTCGCCTCCTCTGCATTTCTTCCCATCTCTGTGGCAGACTCGTTTCTGGACGCATTGTTTGGAATGGAAGATGGATGAGGAGGAGGAGATGGGCCCTACCCCACGGCTGGGACAAACACACACTCAGATGGTAAATAAACCCGTAATTTGCGACAGCCATCTTCCCAGCCGCTCGGGCCGCCCTCTATGATTGGTGGAATGGATAAGCCGGCCTTCTGCGTGGCTGTGTGTCACTCTGGCAGTGAGGGGAGACAGCGGGGGGCGTCTGTGTTCGGAGCAGAAGATAAGGCCAGCTCCGTGTGGAGGTGAGCTGCACTCTGCACCGCCGATATAACGCTCTGACATGTCCAATCAGGGTTTTTTATGCACCCTATCAGGAGCAGATGCTCCTCTCCCGCTGTCCCGCGCTCCACACCCCTCTTATCGGCCGGCCGCATTCCGCACCCCCACGTCGCCCGCATTCCTGCATCCCTCCGAGGTGAGCTTAATCACTTTCACCGGGAAAACTGCGCAGTGCGCACCAGAATACCACACCCTGAAATATCCCAGCATCCTCAGCACCTGACTACAGACACACCACGCCACATGACAGACATATAGACCACATGAAGTAACACACAGACACAGACACAAACATGTAGACACACACACACACACACACACACACACACACACACACACGCCAGGTTACAGAACAGCTCCGCACCTGGCCGGGATGACGAGGCCGGTTGCGCTCTCTCTCCCTCACGCCGGACACACCAGGAACAGCTTGAGGCTCCGCTCCCACGCCCGCGCTCCCAGCTTCATTTTTCTGCTAATTACCTTGTTGTACGAGCACCAAATGCTACCTAACGATTTGCTTAATTGCAGAAGTGGCGCATTAGACGATATCAAAGGACCTTTTAAAAGTCATCCAATCCCGTTCCGAGCGGCATTTAGCGCGAGCCCGAGACATCTGTTTCAGTCCTGTGTCATTTGCATTTTTTAAAGGTTACGTGGCGAATGAGGCAGCGAGGAGTCGTCCCCCTCCTTGAACTTCTTCACCTCTATTTTTCTTAACAGACCATGAAACACACTCTTTCTCAAACACACACACGCGTGTGCACATACATACACATGCACGTGCACACACACGACAAACAACATCTGAGCCACGCACAATTAAAGGAACATTGTTTCCCTTGCGTATATCCCACCGCCATATAGAGTCTAAATAAATATGAACGCATTAGCATTTTCTACTTGACTTGCCGCCCTCAGCAAGTATTGTCACTTAATGAACAGACTGTGTTCACAGAGATGCCCCTGGCCTGCACATCCCTCACTGAAGTCTGCCTGCTATGGTATGTCTTTAGGCATGTAATGGTAACCTGACATACCCAGCAGTCCCTGAGCAGTCTTTCTGTTTCCCAAGCTGTCCCATATAAATCAAAAATGCAGTGGCAGCGGGGAAAAATAGCACAGAAACATTGTGAAATACAACCCCTCTCACTTCCTGTCACATGACCCCTGGTGCCGTCACCTCTGCGCCTCTCTGCCGTTCGTCACTCAACGCGACCCACACATCACAGGGGCATCCGTATTTATCCCCACTGTGCATCTGCTCACTTATTTATTAACACAGGTGGGGCCTCTCAAGGAGCTAAACTCGGCCACATCCACGCAATCTGTCCTCTATAAATAATGCAGGGCTCTTCCCAGAGTCCCCCCCCCACCCCTCCAACCCCCCGTTCATATCTAGGCGGGGTCCCGCCCAGCTTGGTGTCCGGCGACTGGTAACCCGCATCAGCCACTTGGACGCTGAGTTCAATCTGTTTCTAAGCTGCAATTCAATTATCACACTGGGATTCTGCTCACTCATTCATACGGGTGAGGAGGGGTGGTGTCCAAGAAAAAAAGGGGGGGGGACTGAAGGACACATAGATTAAATACAACCACTGGCAATTAAAGATGACCACCGCCAATACCGCGACCCCCAGTGCTTGCACTGCTGCTGCACCTGTAACTGTTAACTTTAGGATTGCTTTCTCTACTACTGATGCAACCTCTGGCAATGCCAGCCGTGCTCATAGGAGTATTCGTCTGTATTGTGATTGCGGGGAGAAGCCAGGCTCATCTCTGATTCTGCCTACAGCTGGCTGCTCTCACCACCCAGACAGCAGAAAGCCGAAAGCTCAAAGGAATATTCTACATTTTCCATCAGCATCTCACCATATTTTCCATCATATTAATACTCATACCCCCCCCCCCCTTCCCCTTCTTTCACTCCACTTTATCCCCTATCCTGGTAACCTCTGACCTTTGACCCTTCACCTCGCAGGCACTAAAGCATTCAACACCTCATTTAAACCCCCCCCGGCAGCAAAGGAGGGGAAGAGCAGAAGAGTGGAAAAAAATAAAAGAATAATCTAGAGACTTCATCAATTTTTCATGAATTTTCATTTAGGCTCGGAGACCCCTCTTACAGCGATCGATAGATCAAGCTGCTGTCACACAGTTAGCACCTGGGGGCTGCACAGCGGCTCTGGGGAGGGACTGAGACGAGATCAGAGGCAGTTGGCCACGGCAACAACCCCTCCCATTCTCCTCACACCCCCCTCCACCCCTCCCATCGCTGACCCTCATGCACATAATTGCTGCAAAGAAGCAGTGCCATTCTCCCACCACAACTAAACTGTAATCCGGCCTCCACTTCTGTCTTCTGCCTCACCCCCCCTCCCCAAAAAAAAACACACTAAACTCTGACTCTCCAGGTCCTGGAAAGAGCAAGGAAGTTCCCGCAAATCGATTCTGTGAATCTCTTTTTTAATACTTACCGTCTTTTTTCTTCCCCCTTCAGGACGCTTCTATTTTCATAACAATGCATAAGAAAGCGCGGGGGTTATTGATCACTGGAGGGACAGACTTCATGAAAGCCGCTCGCCTAAGCGGCCCGGACCCCAGCCGAATCCCTGGCGGCCTCAGTCCAATACCGTTTTGCTTCTAATGACCTGAAAGCTGGCAGCCCCACTTGCTGCCGCCCTGCTCACCGCCGCCCTGCTTGCACCAGGAAAGGGTCCCGCACAAGTTCCGGAACGGACCGAAAAAGCAAAAAAAAAAAAGAGTGCCCATGGCCAGGAGCAGCTAGGGAAAGAGGCAGCTATAGGCACTGACAGAGCAATCTCAGTCTACACCACAGATATTCACTCTACATTCATTCAAAGGCAGAATTTTTAAATTTTTTTGTAATAATGGTTAGACTCTATATGTAGTAACAAAATGCGGCACCGTATATTGTAACTGAATATTATTTTACTGGCTGCTGACAATTTTGTGTTTTATGAGCATTACAAGTTTTATGGGCGCTGAAGTCATTTTTTCCCATTTAGATGTTGAGACAGTTGAATCGAACGGAGGCTCTGCTAACATTCCCTGAATATTTACACAGGATCAGCGTTTGGCTTTCCCAGGATATTCCCGGAACGTTCCGTCAGCCTGCCTCTCCCATGACGTGCGGCGGTGGCCTCTGAGTGGCCCCAGGTGACGTCCCCTTCGGCCTCGCCATGGGAACGGCTGTGGGAAGGGGGCCGGGTCAGCACGGCGACCTGGCCAGCTCAGTTTCAAAGGTAAGGCGATCGGTGGGTCAGGTGCAGCTCGTCACCCCCCCACCACCACCACCACCCCACGCCCCCCTGGCCGACCCCTGCACACCCGTGTCAGGTGTCCTCCTTTTTTTCATCTGCACCCGTCGCTCCCATTCATCCCTCCTTTTATTATTCCTGCCCCCTCCCCCCCGCCTGGGGGCCGACCAGGCTCGTTAAACACACCACCAAGACGCCCAGCCACCAAAAAAAACATACACCAGAAAAAATCAGCCCTCGCCAAAATACTGTTTTATGCTGCTGCCAAGACAAAATTACCCCCATTTCTTCAAGCATGGCTAAGATCATATCACCCCCCTCCAAAATACACAAAAATATTACAGACAATATCACCATTCAAAATACAGTAACCACTCTTATGTTAAACAGACTTCTCTCTTTCCTACTACAGTACAATTAACACTGTTTAAAAAGACTCCATTCTCCTCCATCTACTACACTACAGTTACCACTTTTGAACAGATTCTATTTTCCTCTGTCTACTACATTATATACTACATTATATTTACTACTGTCAAACAATCTATTCCCCTGTATCTGCTAGAGTACAGTTACCACTGTTAGACTCCACTCTCCTCTCTCTTCTACATTACCGTTACCACTTTTAAGCGGACTTCATCCTCACCTTTCCACTTCACTACATTAACCGCTGTTAAACGGACTCCACTCTCCTCTATCCGCTACAGTACAGCTACCACGGTTAAACAGACTCCGTCCTCCTCCTCCCGCCTGCAGCCCGGGCCGTGTCACGAGGAAACGAAACACGCACCCCAGCTATGTCACCCGTTTGTGTTTGCGGGGCCTTACGGGGAAGTAAACAGCCAGGAAACAACCAAAGTGCTCTCAAGCGTCACGGAAACAAACTCTATTTAAAGAGTCTAATCAGCCGTCCCTGTTCCGAGGGCCCCGCGATTTCGTCTGAATATTGTTTATTTCAGGCAGCGACATTTCCCGTCATTCAGGGGAGTGAAATTGCACCCTCAAGTAATGAAATTATTAACTAGAGAGCACAGCGACGGCGTGAAATAACTGCATGCCCCACCTTCCTCTTCTTCTGTGGTCATAAACCCAGTCATTCCACGCTTAGACCAAGTGACTCTGAGCAAACTAACAACCCTAAAGCCCCTGTTTCTCACCTGGTGACTTAATAGCATATTATGCTCAATAACAGTATACTCTACATGAAGTATGCCACTCACAAAGAAAACTGACTGACAGATGGTTTTGTTCACATTTTGTCTGTGAGGAAAATGAGAGAAGTTAAGAAAAAAGGGCGGGACTCACATGCCACTTCCAGCGACGCATTGCGGCTGACCGCCTCCCCCAGGTAGTTGCGGGCGACGCAGACGTAGCTGCCCTCGTCCGGCTTGCTGCGACGGCCGTGGACGATGCGCAGGAAGAAGAGGGAGCCGCTGGGCAGCAGCATGCGGTGCGAGCGGGGGTCGTCTTTGTCCGTCTCCACCCGCTCCCCGTCCTTGTACCACTCCACGGTCGGGGTGGGCCGCCCCTCCGCCTTGCAGTTGAGGGTGGCCGGCTCCCCCTTGGACACGATCAGGTCGGAGGGGTGCTCCACGATCCGGGGCGCGGAGTCCTCCTGGCGCATACGCGATCCTGGGGACATAGCGGAGGGGGGGAGAGAGATTAGGAGTGACACCCTAAATTACACTTCATCATTCCCCTGTGTGCCCAGTCTGCCACTCGCACACCTTCTCCCTGGTAACTGACACTTTCACCTTTTTGGAAAAGTAAATCTCATCCCTGAGAGTACAGATGACACTGACATGGTTGCCTGTTATTTTTAAAAAGGTGTGTGTGTGTGTCTCTGCTGCCCTCAGCCTGCCCCTGTCTGTTCGACCGCTCACAACCCATCCACAGTTGACAAGCAGGTACCACCTGCCTTGGCAACCCACACAGATAGCTTTAACACACACATTTGGCCATCTGGCCCTCTCCAACAAGTCTGCAGAGAACTGTGGGTAATTGGACCCAAAGGTGTGAGAGACAGGAGATACCTTATAGACGAATTTCCCCAGAACTCAATATCTGCTTGCGCACACACTCTCAGAACCAGCTGAATGAAGTCCTAAACAGCAGCTAAGGAGATTATTTAAGGTGCAGTGTTTACGGACACACCATTCAAAGGGGCTGCTCTTCTTGAAGGCCTTCCTGCCTCATCATCCTCCGTCCTCTGTGAAAATTAAGCAGCCTCGCTCTGTGTGAAAATGCTAATCCGCAGCAGCTCCCAGCATCAGACGTGTCTTTTATGTGCCGGGTGACGCTTCTGCCGCAATGCAAGTCTGGCGGTTATGATAATGCCCCCCTCTGTGAAAGTGCGCCGCGCGTCTCTGGCCGTGTCTTCCACCAGGAGATAAGAGACGCGAGCCCCGGCTCCGAATTTACATCACTGAGGCTCCGGGGATACAAAAGACAATAGAGCTCGATCCACGCAGCCAACAAGCGCGCAGCCAAACAGAGCTGGCCTTTGCAGGACCTGTTCTGCCCGTTTCCCATAATCCTAGCATCCTCAGAATTTCCTCATCTCTCCCCGCACCTCATACTATAAGCATGTACGCAAAAGTCAGAGTGCCGGTCTGCACTCTCCTGCTCTTTGCAAGGTTTGTTTCTGCTCCTCTTTAAAGCCACTAAAAATTCTAAGTGGCAGTTGGATCCAAAAAAATGACCTGTCTGACTTTTGTGGAGCGATCGATTCTGAATCAAGCACATGGTCCGTTGCCTGTGAAAGACATTACTCCACCCAGGGCTAAGGTTTGGTAACAAGCCAAACACACCGTGGTTGCCTTCTTCGGATCAATACTGTGCAGATTCTCCACAAATTCACTTATCGTTACATAATGTGGCTAGCTTGTCCTATTCACAGTTTTAGCTAAATTAACCCATGCGTATAATATAAAGATCTGCTCAGTATTGAATCAGAAATTACATTGGCTAAGAAATGTCATCCCTACTTATGAGCTGTAGAATGGTAATAGGATATGATATGAGGTTATTTTCAAGAGATTCAGAGTAAAAATGTGCATGTTAGTAAACTACATCACCCAGGGTCCTTTGCAGCACACTTATTCCATGAAATGCATTTAGACTTCCATGCTGTTTATTGAACTGGGAGCACTGAGATCAATTTGCAGCTTGAAAAATACAGGCTGTCTTATAGGAAGGAACAGCATAATTAACTGTAGTCTTTGGTGCAGTGCTCCTATGATGTTTTCTGCCATGGAGAACAGATCTACAGTCAAAATCAGAGGTAGACACTGGAAAAGAGTGATGTTCCCTCCTACATGGTAATCAGAGCGACCCTTTCCTCTCCTTCCCCCGTGAACACTTCTCAAACTGAAATCCATCTAAGACATACCACCAATTGTGGGAGTTTAGACTATTAGTTAACAACTCAACATACATCTCCTACAATATTCCTACAGTCCTGACAGTTGTACACAAAACCTTACTGAACTCCTTTATTAGAAAACAGTTCAATATTCTCACCGGCCTGTGGGTCAGAGAGGGCCAGCTGGTCCTCTTTGCTGATTACAACCAGCCAAATCCGACGCCTCTACAACTGACGCCTCACCCCCAGCCCCCCGCCCCCAACCCCCTGTAATTATTAACCTCCATTATCCTGACCTGGTGCCCATACAAACAACATGGCAAGCTTCAAAGAGCCCTCAGTGCCACCCGTGAGGGCAGCTGGCAGAATCCTCTTCCAAAAGCAGCTGCTCCATCGTCAGGGTAGCGGGTGGGAGCCGTTGCCGAGTGCGAGAACGCCGTTCAAGTGCCCTTTCCCTGCGCCGCACACCAGAGATTTCATTCAGAGATCTGAACAAGCGGCGGCATAATTGCCATTTCTGTTATCGTTTTCTCACGACGCCGGAACAAACGGGTGTGTAATTGTTACACGTTATAAGGAACACCAGCATGTCGCCTCTGCTATAACTGGTTAAAAGTCCCTGGTCTCACCCCGTCGGCCGCGTGCTCATGCTTATGACCTGGAAGTGTCAGAATGGATTCATCTTTCTATAAATGTGCTTGGCAGGATCTTATGACAGTAAGACCAAAAATGATT
>NC_050591.1:31368218-31405718 GCF_013368585.1 Megalops cyprinoides | reverse complement strand
CAATCTCATTAGCATCGGTAAAGAGCGTTGATGTAAAGACTGAAACCCAGCCATGACAACATGCTTGTAAACAAAACCCCCCTGACAACCAGAGTCAGGGCGGTGTTACCAGGATGCAAGGGGCCCAATATTCATGTTGACAGATGAGAACAAGGGATTAATTATGTTCAATTTGCATATTTAATTGGGAAGCCCAGTGGACTCCCTGACCGGCATTCACGTTCGTGCGTGTTAGCTCGAATGTGTTAGCGTGTGTGTGTGTATGTGTGTGTGTGTGTGTGTGTATGTGCGTGTGTGGGCCCCTGTCTCCTCTCCCCCACGAGCTCTGCCTTGTAAAGAGGGTCTGTTCACACTCGCAGCTGTCAGCAGTGTAAGTGTGACGAAGCACCCCCACCCCTCACACCCCCCCCCCCCCCCCCCCACCAGTACGATTGATGTCTTCACTCTCGTGCGAGTGATGAGAACGCATCCGTCAAGTCATCGGATGGCGAAGGCCGAGGCAGCGCCGCCAACACGCAGAGAGGAGAGGAAGCGTGAGGGTAATGTCATTACCAGGTCGCCCGTGCCCCGTTCTGAGCCGTAATGGCTCCCGCGCACGCCCAACGCGAGATCCATCTTCCCCACGCGCTGTCACGGGCCCCCTGGAGAGCTCTGCACACTCATCTGCCCCCGGCCCTTCCCGCCGCCACTCAACCAGTGAAAATACGGCTACACTCCACAAACCCAACGCAACAGAAGCGTCTGCAGGGACGCCCTCAAAGACTTGCGACAAGCAAAACTGTGACACCTCTTAAATGCGAGTCCCTCTCTGTCTTCAAGAAAGATTTGAAGACACAGCTCTTCCGTTCTCACCTGAGCACCTGAAACACTACCCCCATAAAGGAATTTCCTATGTCTCACATTGTTTCCTACTAAACTATGAAAAAATCTAATCTAATAGTTTAACATACTCGTTAGCTCTACCAGCGAGCTTGTACCTTCTCTGGCCAAGCATTGAAACCTGGTCATGATGCGTTTCTAACATTGTTGACTCCTTATATGGCTTTTTTCTTGTGTTGCACTCTATCTCACTTGTAAGTCGCTTTGGATAAAAGTGTCTGCCAAATGAATCAGTGTAAATGTAAATGTAAATCAACTGCAACTTTTAGGTCCATCCCGTTGAGATGTGATGGAGTACGGTAAAGCTGAGGGCCATCTGGCTGCGGGAGGGATATCGGTTTCCGCCCGCGCTGACATATGCATGCCGCAAACAAACAAAGAACAACCGAGTCATTTCAGATCCCCGCACAGCCTTCTGGGAGAAACGTTAGCAGCAATCCGGCAGCAAATCTCCCACACGCTGCTTCATACACTTCGTTCTGTGCAGATCTGTCCTTTTTGCTCGTAGTTTTCGCGCATATAAATAGACGACTGCGCGGGGAAATGGGAGATCAGATTTTACTGCAACGGGCCGATGCCTTCACTGAGCAGTCGCAGGAGATGCTCGCTCCCTCCACTGTGCGCTACATCTCTCCTTCCCTCCTTCCCTATCTGTCTGCTCCCATCAGCTGCTCAGCTGCTGCGGGGCGGGACGCCGGGTGATCTCTCCCTTCAGAACACACGCTGTCAGAGCAGGGCTGACTTTAAACAACAAAGAAAGGGAAAAGTCAAAAATCTGAGTCTGAAATGAAGTGTGCTGGACAGATAGCACGGCACAGCTGAGCGTTACTCCAGCCTTGGCTTCAGAGACCTTATGACTGGTTGGTTGCAGGTTTGAATCCACCCGTGAGGCACTGCCGTTGTGCCCCCGAGAAAGTCACCCAACCTGAACTGTGTCAGTCAATACCCAGCAGCATAAATGGACAACAAGTGAAAGAGTGCGCTATTGAGGCTGTGCCCTGGTTAAGCTGATAAATAATATAATGCATCCGCGCGGGCTGATGGCCGAGTTTCTGCCCCTCTTCCCCGCCTGCGTCTGATGAGGGCGAGGAACCCACCCCCCTTCCTGGATATGCGCGAGGCTGCCACAGTGCTGTCAGGGACACTGAACTGTGTGATGCAGATCAAATGATTTCCAATGCGCAGCTCAGTGGAGCGTGGAAACCCCCCCCCCATCCCCCGCACTCTCCCCGTGGCTCCCTCCCCTCCCTCCTCCAGCCTCGAGAGTGGCCGCGGCCGGCCGTTTGTCTCCTTCTGCACCACGCACACGCGGTCAGGACGACGCGCTCGGGAGGAAGGACGAGGGAAATGGCAGCGAGAGCGCGCTCTGTCTCACGCGTGCGTCCTGCAGTGTGTGCGCCCTTCTGTGAGCGCTTGTGTTTGTGTGTGCATTGGCGAGCCTGCGTGTGTGAATGCAGTGTGCTTTTGTGTTCTTTTGCATCCGTGAGTGCGTGTGCATATGCGCCTATGTGTGTGTGTGTACGTTTGTATATATGCATGATTTTTGTCTCAGAGTGTATTAAGAGTGGGTGTGCCTTATGTACATGTGTCTATGTGTTGGAAAGCTTATGTGTGAAAGAAGAGTGCTTTTGTGTATGTGTGCCTGTGTGTGTGCGCCTGTGGATATGTGTGTGTGTGTGTGTTTGTGTGTGTATGTACGTGCGTGTGCCTCTGTGTGTTTTAGCAGTGTGTGTAAGCATGAGTGCTCTCTGATGTGTTTAGCCTACCCTCCACTTTGAAGTGTCGGCTGCTCCAAACATCCCCTACGAAAGGAGAGGAATGAAATGAATAGCACCAATTGATTCTCCCTCAAGCATTGTAATCTCTTTACTTTCAACCTGCATTGCTGTGGAGCCGGGCAAATTGAATAGGGAAAAATAAATAAGCCTTTTATTGCTTTAGAAATGAGGGTGGTGGGGAGAGAAAAAAAAAATCTTTCAGGTGGCTTTGATACACTTTGTTGAGAGATGAGTGGATAATTGGAAAAGCTTTGCCGGGTTAAGGCCTGTTCTGAGCGCATGGCAGCCCCTTCACGTGTCGATGAGTTTGGAGGAGGCGTTTGGCGGTGTCCACCGGGCGGGGCTGTGCCCTGATCACGCAGGGGTCATAGCTAGTGCCTGACCTTTCACACAACACCGCATGCTGGCAGCCCTGCTCAATCTCACGCCTCTACCCCGGTTCAGCTGGAGGCTGTTCTGTAACGCAAAGCAGGTGAAGGGGACCGCAATGAGATTTATTAAATTCCTATTTTGTGGGACATTTGAACCTGTTTATTCAGAGAGTGAGTGTGTGTGTGTGTGTCGGGGGGGGGGCAAGGGGCTGTGAGATTGCGCAGGGCCGAATCTCATTCCAGGTGACTTAGGACGGCATTTTAATACAAACACGGGACCATTACACTACAGACGCTCCCCACATCCCCCAAACCGACTGACGAAATTGCCAGCGAAACCGCCAGCACCAATTTCCGTTAACGCCCCGCCCGTGCCTCTGAAAGGGCATTCCAGGAAAATAAAAAATAAAAATTATATTAAAAATAATCACAGCGGCAGAACAGGATGGGTTCAAACATCCAGCGCCACCATTAACTGCTTCTGCCACCCACAGAGAACCGAACCGCCATTCCTGCAACAAAGACTGACTCGCCATAAACCATTACATAAATCAACACGCCGCTGACTGTCATGAGTAAAGGCGTTACACAGCTCTGTGCGCACTGGCCAACGGGCCAGGAGACCTGCGACGCAGCTGCAGAACCGCAGCGGCAGCGGTGCAGCTCCCGCGCATGCGCACAGGGCTTGACTTCTCGTGCGGCTCTCGAGAGCCCGCGCATGAGTCACCCAAGTTTCGGTGTGCATCTGTCTTGGCCGGGGGGGGGGGGGGGGGGGGGGGGGGGATCGGGGGGGCTGTTTACCGTTACCTACAGCATTCAGAATATACCATGAATCACAGATATTTATGAAGGCCTTTTTTTAAGAGAACAGGGGGTTGCTGTTGAGAAATTGCTGCGATCGGTCAAAAGACTTTCAGCTGAAGCGTCGCCCGCAGGTGCTTGGAGCGTGAAAGATGAAGAAGCTGCCTGTCTGAGTGCAGTGCAATACATGACCGGACAAGTCTTAGCATTTTCGGTGAGGGCTTTTGTCCGTGCTATAGTGAAATGGACAACATCACCTGTATTTGCAGATAATGGCCGATTTTTTCTTTGCTATTTAATTAGTAATAACACTTTTCTGGCCTTGATTTACGCAGTATGTGGACAGCATCTCTTCAGTGTGAGCCAGTAGCTAATGAGTCCACCGGCCTGCAGGAGAAACTGTGAGAGATAGATGTGTTTGTTTCTGTATTTACAGGGCCTGGGGCCGAGTGAGTGCGGTGTTAATTACTGAGACAGGGGAGAGGGCGGGCGGGCAGGGCGGGATGATGCAGGAGGAGGGGAGGATTGCAACGCGGACGCGTCATTCGCTGCGGTGAGCCGCTCCGTGCGGCGCTAACGACGGGCGCGTCGGCCGCGGCGTGACGGATGCATGTTTGAGTCTCTCCGGCCTTCGCTGACTCTCATACATTTTCATGACCGCAGGAGAGCCCCTCTCCATCAGAAGGGAGACTCACGTCAGAGCCACAGAGATGGAAGGCTCTTCTCCACACTCTGGCCTCACTACCGCTCCATGGCTGGACATAAGTGTGACACCTCAGCCTTGCTGCCTACTCATCATAGGATCTGCCAACCAAATCCATTTACAAATGAAATTATACAGGCAATTAAAATTATTATAAGAGACCTGTATGTGCCTATGTATACTACTATATTTACACCTTAAATGCATTCTACTGCATTCTGTGTTTAACAGCTCAGTGTTTTAGCATTATAGTATGCGATACTCATACAAGCCATGTCTGCACTATAACCTATGTGTCTATACCTGCACAGCACTTGACACTCCACCCACTCAAGGGTTGTCAAGGGGCCGCCAATCAGAGGACAGGATGAAGGCTACGGAAGCTCAGGTGATCAGCAGCTTCCCCAGACACTAATTCAAGGCCTCTGCAAACAGTGGCCAGCATGTTATCTTCTCAACAGCGTCTCCGTTTATGACCTACAGGCGATCATCCTGTTCATATTTCCTTCTTTTTTGCTCGACTGACATCTGTGTCTTCCCCCAGCACTTCAGTTCATCCATGGTAATCACAAGAAGCAACTGTCCATCATCAGATCAGGACTTTGCCTCCTTCCAGGAGCAGGTGATGCGCATCCGCTTGATATCGATCCCGTCCAGACAGTATCAGTGACTGACACAGTTTCACTGTCTTTTACCTGAAAGGATTAGCATTCAGAAATCTCTCAGACTGCCAGTAATCTCACGCGCAGTTCACTCATTCACCTCAGACAGCGAGGGGGCGCCAGGGAGGTGTGAAGGCATTGCTTCCAGAATTCAAAACACAATATAAATCAGCGATATTAATCATCAGTTCAGGCAGTGGTTTATCAGGCAGTAAATCGTAAGAGCACAGCCTGTTTACAGCACACAGGTAAGACGTGAGACACCGCAGGTCCCACAGGTGCGTCCTCCGCAGCACAGGTGACGACCTCTCCTACTACAGCGTCGCCATGGTTATTCAGTCACGTGAGAGAGACCACCACCTAGCTCCGCCCCTGCCCCCGCCTTCACCCCACCCCCAGCCCAACCGTGTGCCGCAGGTGCACCGCTCACCTGTGCCATGTTTAAAGTCCTCCCTCACGGGTGAAACGTTCCAGCATGAGCTTCAGAGAGATAGAACAAAAGCCTTCAGGCCCCCACCCCACCCCCACGTCTTTGCCTCACGTTCCTACACGTCACTCTTGGTTTTATTTCTCTTACAGAAAACCACCAATGTCAGCCTCCATCGAGACCCCCGATGGAGTTAATGACAGTGGATTTCCCATTCGCGCGTTCAGTTACAGATGCCAGAGACTTCAAGTTCAGGAAATTACCACTGCGAAAAACACACACGCACACACACGCACACACACACACAAACACACACACACACACGCACAGCCCATAAACATTTTCAGCAGAGTGCCCGTGTCACTCATTTATAAATCTCATTTCTCCCAGGCAAGACAATCAGCCGGCTGCGGTAGCTACCTGGGACAGTAAATGTCACAGTCATGCTCGGCTGCAAGCTCCCGGAGCGTGGTCTAAACCCGCAAACACGTGAAAATGCTATCATCTCCCTTCCGCTGTGTTAGGTGTCATGGCAGAGGCGGCCATCTCTATTGCAGCTGACATTTCCCTCTGAAACATTCCCGAGGAAGCCGCACCTCCAGCCGCAGAACGAACAAAGGTAGAATGTGCCTAGGGTGGCACTATGATCCAACAGAAACTGTTTGGCTGGAGATTAAAAACCCTTTATATTCGCCAGCCTTGCCAGGCTCGCTGACCTGATGTGAGCTCAGCGCCTCCAAACGATACACAGATTTCATTTTATATAAATATATTTATTATATTTCATTTGTATATATATATATATATATAAATAATTTCATCTGCATGTAAATACAAGTGACATCATCTTCTTCATTGCGTCACTGGTGATAAATACAGTTACACTAAACTGCCTCGAACTGAAGATACATTTTCCCGTATTTTCAGGTATTTGTCCTGCTAACAACATAGCCACAGCCTTTTAGAGTGCTACATATGCACTAACAAACTCTGAAGTAAATTAAAACTTCAGAGTCCTGAATATGTGACGTGAGAGTCGCGCAGTCCTGATGCAGCGCTGCCTCCTTGCTGACGTGCTCCGCGGCCGCATGCATTGATGTGTGACGGAAAGTGATCCTCAAAGCAGAGGAGCTGTGCGGGGAGTCTGCCGCAGGAGCTGACAGATCCCTGTCACCAGCCAGGTGACACCTGTCAAAGGGCCGCTGTGATCCTGACCTGTAATCTGATTCACTTTAACTTCATTACATAAACAGCCGCCCTTCCCCACTCTCTACTTCTGTCCCTTACCTCCCTCCTCTCCTCTCCCGAGCTCTGAGATACTGACCGTCTCTCCGGTTCTCTCTCCTCATCTCTGATTTTGAATCGAAGGCATTCGAGATCTACACGCACGCTCTGCGTTACGAAACACTCGTGTTTAAGCCAGTGACCAGATTATGCACACACCGTGACCTCGGCCACGACAGTGACAGACTCAGAAACATTACTGTACAACGAGGCTGGCCTGAGACTTCTACTGAAAGCTCGTCATTACAGCATGCGTATCCCGTAAATGAACTGCAATTACAACAGCACCACTTAAACGTTGCCAAATCAAGCAGAACAATCGAATCTGAGAAAGGCATTACAACGGCTGTCGCACGGTGACCCAAGATTGCCTCGTCACTCACGTATATCGTTTTAATTTCAGCTCGCTTTAAATTATACCCCCCGAGTTCAGACCCCGTTCATTTAATGAACAACAATGAAACCCACAATAATTCTACAAGGTCTTTCACCCATGTCCTTTTGCTGAACCTACCAATTTCACACACACATACACTCTCCCTCTCTCCCACACACACACATGCACGCACAGTTGACTGCTGTTAGAGCAGGGATGTGGGGTTGAGTTTCTCCTCACGGAGCAGAAGTGAAACCTCAGCCACTGCCCGGACGAGGTGCAGCGGGCAGGACGAGGCACTGGGGACGCCAGGTGCCCCTCGGTTTTTGGTGCTCGCACGAGAGAAAGCCGGGGGAGCTGGGTCGTCATATTTCAATGCCCTCCTCTCATCCACACATCCTCAGGCGATTTGAGCTACAGGGGTGAATGCGAGCCCCCCGAAAAGCATGAGGTCACACTGATACAGAAACCATGTGCTGTCCCGCTCGGGTTCTGCAGGACATTATCAGTGGGAGGACACCATCGCAGACAGAGACAGCTCACAGCTGGCCTTGGGAACAGCTCGGCTCTTGCTAAATCTTCCTTTCATGTATGAACTCAGACCAGGAATTATTTGCTCAATCCAACTGTCTGCGTTTTTTTTTTTTTTTACCCTTGAACCAATTTGTGCAGGGCTGTTTTTTTTTGTGGAACAATCCGGAAAGAGTGCAACGTCCACAAGTAGAATCTAAACCTGCCTTACTCCTCAATTCTGCTTCATATCAGAAGCAACTGTCAAGACATCATCCAGCAGTGTGTGGCCATTTATTTTATTTAATTTATCTAGCCTTTATTTAACCAGGCAGGTCAGCTAAGCATTCATATCTCGTTTACGGTGAGGAGTTTGGATAAGACAGAGAGAAAGGGATGAAAGAGATTACAGAGCCAATAACCTGTCCTGGATGACTTGGTGCCAAGACTGAGAGAGCCAGATTGGGAATTTTGCCAGGACACCAGGGGTTAATGCCTCAGCTCTTTTAATAAGTGCAACGGGATCTTGAGTGACCTCGAGTTTCACCAGCTCCTACAGTGCAGTGTCCCTACTGCACTGGGGTGTTGGTTTTTTACTTCCACTTATTCCATCATACCAAAGCCAATACATTATCTTGTGTGGATATTCCCTCCTGTCACTACACAAAACAGTCCACGTGGACCTTGTCAATGACACTGGAGCAAGGGGGGTTATTTCATAAAGGAAGAGTCAACACTCGGTGACACACATAGCTTTCTAACCTGGTTCTGGGGTTTCCCAGCTCTCCAGTAGTGCAAAAAGAGCCATCCTTTTCCCCAGAACCCTGCACTCACTCCTTAAGCTACGGCAGCACACATCCCTCTATAGAGAACCTTCCAAGCTGAAGCACATCCCTTACACACCATATAGCACAGCAGTGAAACACGTCTGAGCTGCTTTCCACAGCACACACATTAGTGATGACCTGCATGGCTGAGTCACTTTTCAGAGAGTTCAGCAGGGCATGGTGCTGAGGGGAGGGGGGGGGGTATGGGAGAGGCCAGAGCCTGCATGCAGTCTGGACTCTGTTCGTAAACTTCGACTGGCACGGTGGCTCTTTCCCCGCGCTTTCCTGCCCAGTCCTGACCTCTGATCCTTTCCCTGACCCAGCTCCATCTTTCTCCCCCTCCCTCCCTCTCTCTCCCCCTCCCTCTCTCTCTCTCAGCTCCCTCCCTTTCTGGCTCCCTCTCTTCCCTGTCTTTTTCCCTTTGCCTACCCACTCCACCTCCCCACATTTCCTCACACCTCTTACTTTCCACACCCAGCGGTATTAATCACGAAGCTCTAAACGTCGCTGACTGATGCCATTCAGAGGCCCGGGCTTTGTTGCTAATGTGGCCCTATGAATGTGACTCCAAACCTTTTTGTGCTCCTAAGTGGACTCTTAGAGGCAGCTCCTCCCCCTCCAAGGACCCAAAGAGCACCTCTCAAAGGCCTAGTGATGTGGGGGGTGGAGGGGTGGGGGGGTGGCTGCAAAGGGTGCTGCAGAACGGGAGAGGAGGAGTGATTCACGGCCCACATTGAGATCTGCGCCCCCCCCCCCGGCTGTCAAGCCATGCCATTGCCCTGCGCTTAGCAACCGGTGGGTCGGACAGCGAAGAGAGGGAGAGGGGCGCATGTCACCAGCACAGGGGAGCAGACTCACAGGCTCCAAGGAGAGTGCAAAGACTACTAAAAACAAGACGCAGTCAGCAGACACAACAGGAGTCAGAGCTGGGGAAAGAAATAAAGAAAAAAGACTGGGAGAGGGTGGGATGGCTGGGGGGGGGTACTTGCCTAACCCTGTATTCAGATCACAGAACTGCAATCCCCTTTTTCCATCAAGCAAAAAGTAAATAAATAAATTATATATATATAGTGTGTGTGTGTTTCGTAACTAATTCCTTTATGGACATTTTTCCATTATTTTCCAGGAGTCTCTTGACTGCCTTTTCCTGGGGTCAGGGAATAATTTTCCAGTTTTTCTCAATTGACTGGGTTTTTGATTTTTGACTCCCTCTGGAAAATTCACTATGGTACATGTACAGTGCTTTGTGACAATTTTGACTGTAGAAAACTGTAGAAAAAAAAAAACAAAACCAAAACAATTTTATTTGTTGTAGTGCACTTTCATATGTACATTTCACTTCCTCTTGGGGGGGGGGGGGGTGTGGAGCGAGGGGGGGGGGGGGCATTGAGACACTTCTTCAAACAACAGGCCCTTGACTCCTGTCATTCCAGGGCTTGGAAGTGTGGCCTCCAGGGTTTCCTCCCTCCACAGCTCCTCTCTGTACTGCACAAGAGCCACTGTGTGGCACAAAGCGAACCTCGCCAATTATTTACCTACCGCCGCCATTTCTATTGTCTGAGTTTAACTGGAACTGCCAGGCACACCTCATCATCGATCACACGCTACAGTCATCAGTGCTTTCGGCACCTTCATTCCGGTCAGCCGACTCACCGGATCCCTCCACACTGTTCATGACGTTTTATTTTTTTTTTAAGTTCCTAAAATGGAAGCCACAGCGCTGCCAGCAGTCTAACGCGTTTGAGATGCCTACCTGGAATTCTTATCTTCAGTAAAGCTTTGTCTATTTTTCGTCTAAGCATGAACCTTTGCAGAATATGTCAGACATTCCAGATATGCCATTAAATGCACACATGAAGGTGCCATTGCGCATGTATTACATAATGTTGCAACATTATGACCGTATGCATCTGCTGAAACAAGCTAGCAAAGACACGGCCTTCACATCAGCCTCCCCCTACTGTCTGAGTAACAGTCAGATGGCCATCTCTGAGAAATAATGAGCATTGGAATGCTGATTAATAATCAATAGTATGCATTTTAACAGTTGCCTCTTTGTTGCTCAGGTGTTTACATAAATAGCTCGTGACATTCAGAGGATGTACATAATGCAACTAAATGATTGCTACTAAATCAATACTTCAAACGAGATACGATCAAATCACTTCGGAAGAACACGTGTCTTCCCATAACTTAATCCATTTGTCAGTTTTGACATGTTGCTACTGAAGGGCTTTAAATCAGTGACACATCAAATTGAAAAGGGGGTTCTGACTCTCAGAACAACAGCATGGGTGTCACTTCTTTTAAGTCTATTCCCACAAGCTAAGGGTGCATTGTTGTTTTCTTGGAAATGACAAGACACCATGAGACAGTGTGAAATTCTTACAGTTGGAACAGCAGACGTAACGCACCTATCATTACGGGCTAACATGAAGTGATTAAGCTAGCTTCACAGACGGGGAGCAAGAACCACAAAAACGATTGTTTTTTTAATCAGAAATCATTCGTCAAAAACTAATCAAACGGAAGAGAGACGTTTGAAAAACCCGTGCTACATAATCTGAACCGACACAACTGCGTGTACCAACAACGTACCTTAATTACAATTTCAAACATCTTTTTAGGTAACGAGCTGAGCGTGTTTGCACATTTTTGTATAATGTATCATTCGTTTGGATGTAAATGAGTGTGTCTGAGACTGCTCAGTCATCAAATTCATTCTCACATACCTGAAATTTAACCTACACTGCTCGGAACAAGCAGAACAAGACACTAGATTCTGTTGATCTCTGACAAAACGCAATACGTGAGAAAGCAACAACCTAAAAAAAATCTGTCCCGACTCTTGCTGATACCTTGTTGAAAAAATTCAAGAGAATCCAATGATCTACTCGGGAACCCTTTCAAGATACTACAAATCTTCAGTATGACCAGACGTTCTCTGAGGAAATCTTTACAGAGCCCTCCAGATGTGAAAGTGGGCGTCCTATATGGCAACGCTCCCTCTCTCAAACTGAACCCCAAATGTGCCTTATTGTGTTTACCCAGTCGCAGCTTCCTGATACATCAATGCAAATGGTGTGTTTAATACTGATTTTTGCCTTCCTCCAACATTAGCTTTGGCATAACACAGTCCTCCCCTAATGCTGGGTTATTGATTTCTATCATTTTAACTATAATGCAAGTGTACGCCAGGAACTGTGTTAAGAGAACGTTTCTGTTCCCGCCCCACTATTTAATAAAATACTTGCTTCGGGTTACAATATTAACGGCAGTGATTGCAGTTTCTTTGGTGACCAATTTACAGCGCAGCCTGCAACACACTGGAAAAAAATATGAATGAACCGATCTGCTCATTTAAAATGAGGCATTAATTAAGCCTCATAATTGTATTTTTCAGAATTCCTACAATCAAATGCTCTTCGTGGGGCAAACCCTAATATATATTATCTGGTGCACCCGACGATCCGGTCAATTGGATTTGTTTTATACATATCCAACTATCCCTTTACCTTAATTACATTCTGTCTTTTCCCGTGTTCGCCCCGCCGCATTCCCCCTGTACTTGCTCCGCTCGCCCTCACCGTTCCCCCGGATCGGTCCGTTTCGCTCGGGATACTGCGGATCGCTCCGCGCCCCACTTAGCAATGCGGGACGTAGATCTTATCAACATTTGTTGCAGACGTTCTGCTGTGTACTTTCAGCAAAAAATAACCACCCAGTTATTATTGTTATTATTATTATTATTATTATTATTATTATTATTATTATTATTATCCGACAGGTTAATTCAGTCAACTATGTTAGCACTGCATTGATAATAGCCTACCAAACCATCAACCATATGTTTTTTAAATAAACCGAAAGCAATAAAAGAAGTGTCATGAATACAAAGGTGTCCGATATCTCAGCATGTTAGGCACAAACACTATATGCTAGCCTACATATATACTCTTAAATCCAGCTACACGTAATGCACTGCTCCCTTCAGAGTGGGTTTATGCGGGTGGAGCAGGTGATTTAAAATCACTTGATCCGCACACCTGACCGACCCGCAGCTTTCCATCTGGGTCAAATATGGTAAACGGCACGCTCGTTATGCCACCATGTCCCACGGACACTGCAGGCGTTTGCACCCCACTGGCAGAAACCCGCATCGTGGAATTCCAGGATGCGCTATTGTGACGGAGGAAATGCCAAGCGTCTAAATATATAGAAATGTATTTTTTTTGCTCGCGTTGGAGGGCAAGAGCAGTTTCACTCCGAGAACGCAAGTCATCGGGACGGGGCATAATACGTATACTGCTCTATCATTCACGCTCATTTGTATCACTGACCTTTTCAAATTTACGAAACCTTGTGGCGTACACTCAGCTCACGGTGTATATAGATATAACAGAAGCCACAATGCGTCCGGGCAATAATACGCTGTACAGTACATCCACGTCCCTACTTCAGACCCTGTGACTGAATAACTCAGGTTTGCTAACTATAATCAAATCTCTCTGCTCCTCTGCAGAAACAACAGCGTGATCAGGGCCAAAAGGCACCCAGAAGTTCGCCAAACTTTCATTGAGTATTTACAAAGATATTATACTTAAGTAGGCCTTTCTTTAATATATACATTTTCAAATTTAATAAATAAATGAATACTTGCGACTATAAAAACACTAACGTCAAAACTGTTATTTATTATTTATACGTGCATGGTAAGCACAAACTACAGCTAAAACAGACATCTAACAGGTCTTATATATGTTACAACTGTCACAGGCCATTAAAACGGTCGCACTCAAGCATCTCCCAGTTGCATTAATGCACCTTGAGCAAGAATTCAAAAATTACGCTGAATGTGCCAAAACCGAGAACACCCTATTTTGCTTGTTAGACGCTGGCTGAGAATAATGACAGCACAATAACTGTCGCCTTCATGGACAAGATGTTACATCTTACGAGACGCTCTCTTACCTTACCTGAAATGCAACCATTCAAATATTTTCCATGCAATTTTTCTGAATCAAAGTTTATTTCCAAAACTTACCATCGACTTGATAGTGTAATAATCCACCAAGGAAGATGTACACTAGCAGACCCATTCTAGCATAGTAAACATCCACGTCTCTTGCGCACAAATCCTTGACTTAGCAAACACTTGGACCCCCAAATTGAACAGCACAAGAGTTTATTTCTCTTTTGTAGCTGAAGTTTTGATGTAGTTCCTAGTAATTGACTGAAGCCAGTCTCGAAGTCCAAGTACAGGGCGGATTCATTATAGCCTCTTCGGGAGAACACAAGATAGATGCTTATCCACAGACATGTCAGAGCCAAAGTCGCTGAGATTTCGACCCCACGATCCAGTATATTATCCCAGCCGTTGGCCCCACAAGTCACCGTGCACCGTCCATTTCTTCTCTTTCAGACGAAAACGTGATGCGAACTCCTCAGCAAACACACTCATTAAGTAAGCTTCACGTTTTCTTTAATTTCAATGAACAGAGAATCGCGTCCCGTTTATACAAAACTTGCGCTTTGCCTTAGCCTCCTCGAAATGCTGCTGTCTCCAGCACCTTGCCAATCTTCCCCGATGTCCACAGTGTCCCTTCTCATTGCATGGTTAAAACAATATCAATGCTTGTTAGCATACCCTCATCAAAGTTCCACGCAGCCTTCCTCCACACCTACTGCGTAAATTTCATGAAGAGGGCTGCTGTTTCCATGTGCTTGAGTGCTATAGGCATGCAGACAACGTTAAGTGGATGTAGTAGTTAGTTTAACAGAGCTTGTCCTCTCCCTCCCCGTCTCTGTAGCACCAACACTACCCCACAGCCTATCCGCACTCGGCTCGGCTTCAGCCTCGACTGACACACACACCAAAAAAGAACTCGAAGGGGGAGGAGAGAAAGAGGGAAGGAGGGAGCGAGAGACGGAGAAGGCGGGGGTGTGGGGGGCTCAAGTGTGTGTTGGCAAGCCTTTATTATTACCACTGCCAGCAACAAAGTAAAAAAAAGAAAAGAAAGAAAGAAAAAACGAGCGAGGGCTCGTGCCACATAGAAAAAGAACACCGCGGTTGAGTGTAGCACTCTTGATCGTGTCTTTCAAAAGTTACCCGCGGCGACTCACAGAGTGAGTGTGAAGGTGCTCATGCGTTTCCTGACAATACAGTCGGACATTAACCAGGATTTAGGCAATCTCATCTGGAGCCTGCCACTGAAAATATCAGTTGCAGAATTTAGCATTTGCGCTTGTGATTTTCATGCATAATCACATGTAACGGTAAGGCGCCGTAAGATTAAAAAAATGATGTGCGGGCGTGGCGCAGATATTGCATGCTTTGGATTTTGCCGGAAAACACGAATAGTACTTTGGTCACGAAATTGTGTGCGTCTGTGCTTTATACTTCACGGTTCACTCTACGTCCTATGTAGCACGAGCTATAAGATGGGACAAGCAAGCTTCCTTTGTCAGCGCAGTGGTTACAAACGACAGTCCGAAGTTGGAGATTTCATCTATGCCTTTCATTAATATTTGATGGCTTAGTGAATGGCAGCAGAGGCATGATTGCGCCATTAGTCATCTGTTTGGTATGACCCGCAATGCACGCGCATTAAACATGCAGGGCTGCGAGGATATTGCGAACACGCTAGGTCAAATGTGGGAGTCTCGTTTCAACACACGCATTAGATTCCACGAGAGACTGCGAAAATTCACTGAGCTGACGTCGAATAATGCAAACGCAGAAATGGCGAAAAACTAATTTCACACATAAAACAACCACACCGCAATTTGTGATGCACAAATGCCATTAGGGTGACAGGTGGGGCTTGGGATAATGCTGCAGATGTTATTTTTGCGGTGTATAATTGAGCGTCCCCCTAGCAGAATAAGTATACAGATAAGCAATCAAAATGATACAAGTCACACCATTAATATAACAATAATACTGCCGCATGATGAGGAAATCAAGTTGGCATTGCGATGCACACGAAATGAAATCCTCGCAGGAGCGGCACGTTTGCGCGTGCGGATCACAAAGGCGCTGGGAGCTGTTTGATGTCTGAGCTGGTGATTACGGCGTCCGTGCTGAGAGCAAGCGGGTCTCCTCTAGCCGTTTCCCCTTTCGGTGCCTGTGTGGGCCTTTAGCGCCCCCTACTGGCCGCAGCGTCGCCAATCCGCTGATAAAAACGCGGCAGGAGTCGCTTTCCCCTCTCTCTCTCCTCAGCCACGTGCTCGGTATCTGCTGTAAAGAGTCGGTGCGCTCAAAAGACAAAGCACACAAATGGCATTTTTTACATGTGAAGACACACCATGTTAATGGATGTGTGGTCATATCGTGCCATAATGACTTCGATGGAAGAGCAGACGCCACATATATAACCAACTATTTTCTTTTCTATTTTAGTCACGCGCATGCAAGCACCGACAGGGGGAGGACACTGTAACACTTGGCGTTTATTTCCATTTGGGTCAATAATACATCGACCATAAACAGTCCATGGCATGCGCCGTCTGAGCGTTTTGGAGGTCATTCTAAGTTTTAAAGCCACAAGAAACTGAAGTCAACTCAATAACGGCAACAAAATCTAACGCAAAGACCATATTACAGTTAGAAAAAAAAATCCACTGTGAGACAAAGACAGGTTGTGTGGGTTTTGAGGAACATGTCACATATGACCCTACCACTGAGAGAGAGAAAAAAATACCATAAAAGTGAAAAATGTCCCCAAGGAGCACTGAAATCGTGACGACGCCGTTCGCATACAGAAGAGCAACAGAGCCGGCTGAAATAGCTTTACTACAGGTCTGTCGTGTTATTTCCAATTGAGTCACGCCATCGAGAGAAAAATCGGGATTCGTTTAAGGCGTTTTATTATAATGTCACTGGAAAGGACTCGCTTTTAACACATTATTTGTCGAGGCACAGTGCCACATATGAAGTCTGTACCTATCTGGAGACAGCGGAGCTGGGGAGTAGTATTAAACCAAGAGAAATGGAATGAGTACAGAAACAATCTGTGGGGTTCAGAGGGAGACCGGTGACCTTTGTTGATGATGGAAAAGTGTGGTTATGATGGCTACAGGCGAGAGAATGATTGCTTTTGATGGGAGTTAGTAAAACTGTTGCCACACGTACACCTCCGCCATTTCAAATCCTCTAGATGCGGTCGCCTCTCTGAAAACAAACAATAAATACACGTCAAGTCCACTGGAGCGTCAGAATCGGCATTATGAAACGGGCCACACACACTCGACAACGGTGCCGCAGCGAACAATGACGAGCAAAGTGGTGTGCTCTCGCTATGTGAGGTACGGGTAAGGTTCATTGTCGAGAGTGCTTTGTTGTATCAATATAATTTACCCTAATTTCCAGTAATTACTGTGTCCCTAATTTATTGGTGACTGCGCCATCAAATTTCTTTGAAAGAAAGGAGGTCCATGTTTTGTTTGATTTATTTTGTATTTTCTGAGAGCTGTGGTCGGTTTATTTTGGGGGTTATTCTGAGATAAAAACTTCCAAGTCAGAATAAACGTGGGGGAAAAAGACAGGAAAGCTGTCAAGCAGACCAGAACTTGTCAATGCAGACGAAAAAAGGAGTCAAAGGCAACACACAAGAGACACAAAGGAGGATTAAAGCTGACCTGTGAACATATCAAACAGGCTCACATCCTTAGAACTGTGAGGTAAACCTGTACGGACAGCACACCTAGCAGCACAGGGTCCTCACTGCGGCAGCCTCACCTGGTGGAATGCCCCACTTTCAGGCTGTGATCCCACTTCAAAGGCAAAAAAAACAAACAAATGTGCGCGCACACACACACACACACACACACACACACACACACACTACAACCATTACCACAACCGAGGACATGACGAGAGTGCACCTTCTGCGTCTTTTATGACGATGGAAATCATAAAGGACTTATTTTCCTCTTCGTTTGCTCATCAGACTGCATGTTGCAGCCTGCCTCGTAAAGGCCTCTCTTGCAGCCACGACACGTTTTAAGTTTGCTCCCGTCGAAGGCTGCGCTGTCAGATGGCCAGACATGGCGATTTGTCTTGATATTTTACTACCCGTTTGTGAGGCGCATGTGGAATGATGTTCTCACTTTCAGCGCGCGCACACGCGCACACACACACACACACACACACACACAAACATGCATGCACGCACGCACATACACACACACATGCGCGCAAACACGCACACAGAAAATATTGGTCCATTTTCATTGTTCGGGGGCCACATGAGGTTCTCTTTATGACTAATCCATTGTTGAGAGCTGTTTTGAATGTTATGGTTATCTAAAATGCAGTGACATTGCTTCTGAATATCATAGTTAATAAGCCAGCGTTGGGAGGTGTGTGTAGGCCTCACAGCTCTCCTGAGCCTTCCCCTTTGGAATACGTGTCAAGGTAGACTTTGTTTTCTCTTTGTCACTTCATGCAAATCCTCAGCATACAGGTTTACCAAAGACTCTCTTGTAAGGAAGGAGCACAGAACTCTGAAGATGCGCCAGCCTCTTTACTTAACTTTAGCCTTTGTTTTCTTTTTGTTTTAAAAAAAAATCTCTGTGGTTTCTGAGCAAAGCTTCAGCTCGGCAGTGAAACTAAGCAGGATTTAAAAACATTTTCTGTTTTGTTGTGCTTTTGTTTCTTTCTCTTTGAGCATGTACATCTTTATTCAGGATCAATGGAGTAAAGTTTATGTTTGGTAATGATGTCAAATGCTTTTAGTGATCCTTTTAAGAGAGCAGAAAAAAATTATACAAAAACAAATTAAAGAAAAAACCACATTCACAAGGATCTGTTTTTGCTGTGCAGAGAAGTACTTGCAGATGTGGGGTATAGCCAGTTGTAAGGCAATTTGCTCTGATCACAATAGGAAACGCACTATGCGTGCTCTCTCAGATGAACAGGCAACATTAGTAACCTAAAATGACAACAAGACCAGGCGGTTAACATTAGCACTTACCATAGACCAGCTATAGGGAACACATGATCATACTCACTCCTAACAAGCCAGGCCTGAAAGCTAGCACTTCCATTTGCTGCCACCAAGGGACCACACTACACATTAAACTAAATTTACACTTACGGGCCGCTTGGTTTTGTGCCCCTGCAAACTCCATTACAGAAATACATGCAGTGACAGCAATGTGCCGGGAGTTCATTATTAATACGAATATGTGCTGGAGATGCACATATCTTGGTCAGACAGGGAGTAAATGGCCCTCTGTAGAAACGTAGAGATATGCAGAAAGAATACGTAGGGTGGGATTATGGAAAGGCGAGACAAGAGATGCCGATCTCAGCGAAGGCTTTTTTTTTTAAGCCTCTCTCTCAGCACACCCCCTGTATCTCTGTATCTTTTCTGGAGCTGTTTTCCCCAGGGGTTCTAAATATTGGCTCACGGTGGATTTATTTTAATTAAAAAGAGGGAGTGTTTGCTGAGGACCGGTGGTGATACTTCAAAAAGAGGCACCTCGGCTAAGCCGGTGGACTGATAAGTTATGAGCCGCGTTAGTGTAAACTCTCACCCGCCGCTCCTCTGAAGGAGTAACGGCCTGCTTTTTAATTAGGTTTTACCTCGGGAATTGACAAAGGGACAAATTGCCTCTTTTTTTCCGCACGGAGTGGACGCGGTTTCTGTTCAAGCTGGGGCATGCTGAAGTCGCCGGCGAAGGGGGACCTATGCAGGAACAGCTGAGATCCGTCTCTGGGGTGGAGACAGGTCTCTGGGTACCTCTGTGGCAAGCCGGGCCTGCTGTGAGGATCAATACAGTTCTGATCCTGACCTTCTCTAAAGTGTCCTCAACATGTTGTCCATACAGGAGAACGTGTTTCATGCAGGGCTTTTTGAATATGTGACAGACAGACAGCAGTTACCCCCATCAGATTTCTCTTTAGTTTCATGTCACTGTCACTTTCAGCTATGGCCTCAGACTGAACCAGACACATGTCAGTGGGGTGCATGTCTGTCTGAGGAGAACACGGACATGGTAGTTCATGGGCACAGCGGAGAATGTCCATTACATATTACATTACATTATAGCCATTTAGGCAAAACTCTTATCAAGACCGACATAGGTTACAATTTTTACTTTATCCGTGTTACCCCCACTCACATTCTGTTAAGTACTGCAACAAAGCAGGCGATTTATAACATTCACATCATAAGTTTTCAGTTATGACATCATGAAATAATTATCTCCAGGTGTGTCTAACTCTTCCAATTCCCAATTAGTCCAGTATTACTAGTCCATGGATGACTTTAAATGCAGTGATTAGTTCCCTTATTCCCTTTAAAAAGGGTCACCTACAGTTCATAAAAGCACTTTCAGTGTAAAATATCTCAAAATATCTCAGATCAAAAGCAGCTGAAATTATTTCACATAACATTGTTTTTGTTTGTTTTTTGTTTATTTGTTTATTTTTTATTATTCCCAGTTAGGTAAGACATTTTATAAAATTGAGTATTATTCATTATGACCTAGTGTTTGTTTGAAAAACACACCTGACAGAGAATGTGTGCCCTTAAATATTACTGGGATGAATAGATCATACTGCATACAATGACTTGCCTTTTTTCCCTCTCTTTCACTCTCTAAATCTTCCCTGGGCGACAGAGAGTAACCACAATCAGCCCACCACATGTTCAAATGGATCATTTATTTTTCTAAATAAATCAGGCCCCAATTACTGTCAACTGATTGGTGCAATTATGTGTATTAAATTAGATCAAAAACTAATAATCAATCAGACTTTCTTCCTTCTTTGTCCTCAGACCATCTGGTCATGAAAGGTAATTTATTTGGTAAAGCTGAGGCCCCTAAATTAAAAAAAGAGGTGAGGGGGAAGGTGGTGGTGGTGGGGGGGGCTAAGATATAATTTGTCCTCAGAGGTTTTTTTTAATTGTCCTGCTTTATGCTGTGTGTTTTTTCCTCTTCATTCACCCCATTTAAAATTTATTAAAACACTGTTAGGTTTTGTCTTAATGCCACAGACAGAGACAATGTATGCAAGTGTCTTAATAAAATTAGTTCAATGCTGTGAAGGCTACTCAGCAGTTTTTTGCTGCCAGTACGTATTTCAAGCAACCAAAAAACGTCTGGTGTTATAAGCCTGCCCTTAATAACACGTCCTGTAATTATTCCAGTTAATGATTGGAGAGATTTTATCCTGTAGCTCCAGTCTCGGCATACGCACGCGCTAATGAGGTGTTCTTGTGTTGTTGTTGTTTGTAATTAGCAGGGGAAGCTGTTGATCAATGGAGGGGGGTCTCCAGGTGTCGACCGTTATCTTTGAAGCAGGCAGGTATGCGGAGACGGGAGGAGGCAGGGGGAGGCGGGGGGAGGCGGAGCAGCGAAGCGTTTCGGGGGAAGGCGGCCCGTGGAAACAGGTGAGAGGCGGCTTCCCGTGCGCAAGTGCTG
The DNA here is from genome assembly GCF_013368585.1 of Megalops cyprinoides. Lineage (NCBI taxonomy): Eukaryota > Metazoa > Chordata > Actinopteri > Elopiformes > Megalopidae > Megalops > Megalops cyprinoides. The sequence goes on along the minus strand of NC_050591.1, from coordinate 31,384,665 downwards.
GCCGTGTTCATCCTGTAGCATGCCGAGCGTTTACGCACACCGCCACTTTCGCACACTGCGTGTAGGTGTACTTCAAAAAAAAAAAGAAGAAAAATGCAGCAAGGAAAAAGATAACAGTTTGATGGATAATAATAAATTGGTGTTTCCTCCCTTAGAGGCAGTAGAGTAAATTATTATCATAATTATAATTATAAGGAGGAGAGTTTTACAAGTCTAAACGCCAGCACAGATTCTCAGAAATACCTCGCTTGTCATCGAGTGGGCGTTAACGTCTGCCATTGTGATAGGGATAGCCTGAGTCAGTTTATTACATTCTAGCGCATGGAGTTTTCTTCTGTTCCTCAAGCCTGTTATTGAGCTAGTAATGTCACACTAATGTTACAGACGGGCTCGCAGGCAAAGATGATATGTCTCAGAGACGTCTGCTTTCATTCACGTGCGGAGCAGAAGAGCATGCTGGGAAGTCGCAGCCTTCCTTTCCTGACTGGGTCTCCTGTCTTATTCAAGGTGGGACTCTATGCTGGGATGATTTGGGGGCGGAGGATGTGTGTGCGAGGTTGATTAATGGAGATGTCAAGAGCGCAGTCCACGCCTCCCCCCCCAACTCCCTCCTTCCCGACATCCATAATGGCACCTGGGAGCGCGGGCCGAGCCTACCTGCGGCCCAGTCACCCCCCAGCGGGATATGATTCTTCCGCCCGATCCGCCACTGTCAGCAGTCCTGTCTCAGGCCTGGGATCATCCCGTTATTAATGGGCTTCCCTGTCACAGATGGATATTAAGCTGTGGCTGCTATAGACCAGAGCCTCCACATTCTGCCTCTGCGCCAGCCAATCCTGCTCTGCATGTGCACGCCACAATTCCACCACCCCCCCCCCCCCCCCCCCCCCTCACTGCAGCCCCCTGACTGCCCGGTACCTCACCACGCCCGTCCAGAATCTTCCACAAAAAGAAAGGTTACATTCTTCTTTTGTCTAACCAAACAGCATTTCCCCTCTACAAATTAGCATAGGTCTTTTTAATGTATTATTTCTTTCTCTCTCTATTTTCACTTTCTCTGCCCCCGCCATCACTGTAGATACTATAATGTAATTCATAGGCTAAAACACATTATCCTGCCATGGCAACTGGCTGAAAGATAAGCCAGTGCTTCCCACAGACTGCCTGGCCTAATGTTCACCAGTAGAATGAGCATAGAGGAGGTGGCTTGAGGAGACCTGATGGTGTTGGGGAAGGTTTTGTCTGAAAGACAATGTAGGCGAGTGTGAGGGCACTGAGAATCTCCCAGGGGTCTGATACCACACTGCAGGGGGGCACTGACAGGCTGTGGGTGCACCCAGAGATGCTATTCAAAACTGAAAGGTGTTTTTGGTAAGGTACGTCTCAAAAACACATTAAAATCTGAACAGAACAGCCACTTTCAGCACAGTCTCTCAGGACCTATCAACTCTGCATCCCTGTCTGTCTTATTGGACAGATTTATCCTATGCTACCTGTCGGTTTGTTAGCCCTGATCAGCCCCATGTCACTTTGTCTCATTTGAGTCATACGTCTCCGTCTGTGTCTCATATCAATCCAATGCCAGTGTCCGTGTCTCACAGGAGAGATCAGCCTCTTATAAGACCAATCAGTGCTGTCACTGTCCGTGACCCACAGGATCTATAACTCTTATGTCACCGTCCGTGTCTTACAGGACTGATCAGTTCCGCATCTTCAGTGAGCGGGTCTCACGGAGCGGACAGGACGGTCCCAGCAGAGGTCAGCCAGCCAGTAAATGGGGGCTGCTTTTCCGGCCGTGGCCCTGGACTGAGGGCGATAAACCTGCGGAGAGATTTATCACTCTGCAGGAGAGCAGCTCCTGTCTCTGGAAGTCTGCTTCACGCACACCCACACATCTGGTTTTATCCACCCCTATAAAACATGGAGAGAGGAACAAGCCACCCTCCTGACCCCCCCCCCCCCCCCCCCCCCAACCAGGTTCCTGACAGGTCCAGCTCACTGCGCTGCTCCCCCAAGAGGTCATGCATGGATCCCACAAGGGTGAGCAGCTGTCTCCTCTGTGTGAGGAACGATCCCAGTGACCCAGGGAGCTGAGAGGTGCAGGTGTACTTCGGTTAATGAGGTAAATGCCATCCGTCCTGCCACTTTGCTCTCAGAAATGTTACCCTTGACATAAATATAGCATTAATAAAGTATATATGAGGATGTGCACTGGGACCTCAGACAGTAATTAAGAAAATATTAAACACTTAAATATGCTGTTGTTAAGTAAACATACAGTGCCAGTTAAAAGTTTGGACACCCTTACGTATAGGAGAGTTTTTCTTTATTTGTTCTTTGTTTTCCGCATGTAAAGACATCAAAACTATGAAATAACACAAACAGCAGTATGCAGTGACTAAAAACTTGTTAAACAAATCAAAACTAACTTTTTTAGATTCTTCAAAGTAGCCAAAAATTTTTTTGGACAAAAGTTCACACATAGACATCAATTTCACTATTTATTTTTGGATAAGAAACAAATTTCAAGCATTTAATTTAGCATTTAAGCATGACTCTTCAGATCAAAATGTCTTTGAATGCATGTTTCCCTTTACGTTAATCAGGTGTGTCCAAACTTTTGACTGGTACTGCATATTGAACAGTCATTAATATAGATGTGCTCCTTCTCACCTGTCACTCAGAACTCTCTTTACTCTCCACTGCCTTTGCTCCATATCTCCATTTCACTATAAAGCCATAGTGGTGTCTCTTCTGCTCCACTCAAAATGGTTGTCAATGACAACTGAGCAAACCTCAATGAACACACCACTTCTCCTTCCATTTCACATAATTCTACTGAATATACCCAATTGAGTTTGATTTAACCCAAGCACAATTTGATTTTCATTTCATTTTGCACTGGATGGTCACTCACAGTCATGTCAGATGGCTGGTCTGACGCAACAGCTACTTAATCTCTGGCATTTATGAGAGATAAAAAGGGGATAAGTGGGGCAGGGACATTTTATTTAAGTTTCATTTAAAAGGTAAAGTCACTAACCTCTTCATTGGTTAAAAAAGTAACTACATTTGCATGGTTGTGAATTGCTGTCGGTGATTTACAGAGATGTTTTTAAACAAATATTACATCATTTTTTAAACTAACTTTATAATAAAGGAGCTTACTTCTCTACGGATTTGTTAACAGTGGTATACCTGTATAGCTGCATTCGACTCAACAGAGAGAACTGAGGCATTATGTGCAATAAGGCTTAGTTAGTAGGAAGTGCGAAAGGCTGGATGAGAAAAGAGGCCTCCGTATGTGGTACATCTCTCTGGCTCTTTCTCTGTGGTTTCCTCCCAGTTTCACATGTGGAAACAGCAGCGTTGTATTACGGAGTAAATGACTTGCTGAATGTATTTTTTTTTCCTTCCTAAATTTCTCCAGGAAGGGTTTGTCATCTCCATGGTAACGCTGTAAATGTGTGCAACAAACATGCCCAGCTGTACAAGACGTTTGCTGAAACAGATAGACACACTTCGCTCTGAAGCAACAGGGATTTCCCCAGACACTGTTAACGAGAGGGGAACCCTGACTCTGCCCTGATGTAATGAGAAGGTAGGTCATGAGGTATGAGCTTTGATGTAGGCACAGGAAAGGCCTGAGGGACATTGATGGCATGTGAGGGGTGTATGGATCTGAGGATCAGACGCTGCTGACAATATGCGGCCACCAGTGAAGAAGAGAAGTCAGCACCTGCCATCCAAGTCCCCAGATCTCCAACACCTCCTCAGCCAGACTTCCATTCAGCAATGGGAGTCTAGCTGAGGAGGGGCACTTTGATCCTCAGTAAGCCATTACACCACTGTCATTTAGCAGACACTCTTATCCAGAGACTTACACAGGTTACAGTTTTTTACATGTAATCCATTTATACAGCTGGATATTTACTGAGACAGTTATGGGTTAAGTTCCTTGCTCAAGCATACACCAGCAGTGCCTCGGCAGGGAATCAAACCAGCGACCTTTCGGCCCTGCTCCTTACCACTATGTTACACTGCTGCCCAGGCAGCTAGGACCCCAGGACCACTGCATTTGAATACACTGTTTCTGAGTGCGCTGGGGTGGACAGAGAGGAAGTGGGAGAGATGGAGCCTCTGGCTGGCCTCTGACTCTGCACTGAGATTATCCTCTCTTGGCCTTCACCCCAGCTGTGTGATGTGTGTGTGATGTATGGACAACACCAGCTCCTGACTTGCATCCATCTTCCCTCCCGACTCCTGCACATTTTTCGTTCCCTCAGTCTCCCCCACCCCCTCCCTTCCCCTTTTTCTCTTTTCTTCCACATTCCCACCGTATTCACCCCTTTCTTTATCCTCTCTCTCTCTTCCATTTCTCTCTTTGACAAATTAACACCGCCCCCCCCCCCCCCATCCCCTCCATTCCTAAATGCCATCTAGGGAGACAGATGACAGACTGGGAACTGAGGCCATTTTAAAGCACATGCAACAAGTCTGAGGAAATCTTGATTTATGGCAGAGATTCCAATCTTTCTCCCTGGAAGTACAATTCCTGCGAGGAAGGGGAGTGGGGGACAGGGAGAGGGCAGTCTGTCAGTGTTCAGGATGCTGGAATGTGGCGTTTCCCAATTCATAGTGCAACGACAGTGGAGTCCAATGACAAAAAGACCACAGAAAAGTGTGATTAAGCTGTCTATTCCCAAACTGTTAACTGAAGTCTCTTACCTCACGTTAGTTTCAAGCTGAATTGACATGTTACCTACAGGATACACCATCCAGCTACCTTTGCCCTTAAAACACCAGAAAAATCTTCCAAAATACACAGCAGAATCGCCATAACCTAGAACCTGTCCTCCCCAAGGCGTCATGTCTGAGATATCCATCCTGCCCATTTTAAGACAGACATTCTTGTATTTACTGTCTAGGCATCCTCTCAGCGTTTTCCATCCGAATACACCTTGATATTCCCTTTTGCGCTGTTTACTTTCTCATGGCGCAAATATGTAGAAACAGACATGCCCCGTAAACCCAAAGTGTTTTACACCTGCAAATCAGGCCGGGGAGAATGGAAGACTTTATTAGCCTTCCCTGCCGTAATGACAGAGGGGGGGAGGCTGAGCCTCCTGTATAATTGTTCCATAATTCACAGCTGAGTGCAGAGGAATTCCCCCAGGTGAGCTGGAGCATCTGTCCTCTGGTATCCCGGGACCCCACGGCAGACAGGTACGTCACTCTGTCCTGGGATTCCCCGCACGCTTGTAAAAAGGGAGGAACAGCTTCCTGGGGCTGGTGGCTTTCCCACCTAGGGGTTCCAAGACAAACTAGAGAAAGGTATCCATTTCCTGTTACTGTTAGAAAGCATCTTAATCTGAGTGTGTCCAAACACCTCGCGCCTGCGATCCTTTCAGCGGAGACAGGCGAAGATAACGGGGGGGTGCGGGGCCCTTGTCATGACAGGCCGTGTAAACAGCACGGGCCAGTGAGTGATGTCCGCCCCACCGCTAATGAGCGGCGGAGCACTGACGAGTCGAGAGGAAGAGCGAGCAAGGGCAAGGGCGAGCCAGGGGCTCCCGAAAACATCTCCCCCCTTTCCCCCTCTTGATCAGTCAAGATGTTAACCTTCCTCTCCATTCTCCCCGCCCCCGAATCCCGTAGCTAAAGACATCATTAAACCTTTTTTCTGCTCACATAACGCTCTTATTCGGACTGTCTCCAGTAATTATGCCCCCCCACCCCCCCCAACCCGATATCCCCACTCTTCCAACTGGAGGCCAAGGACACACTGGAGTCACAAGCAGGGGGAAACCAAAACACGCTCAATCAAGACTGGAAAGACCTTCAAAGAGAGCACGGGGGGGTTAAAGATCTTGCATATGGGTTTGCAGATCAGTTCCTGTGTGATGCAATCAAAGGAACAGGCCTCTCGTTAGAATTCCAGGGTAATTAGGGGCTTAATTGTTGACAACTCAGAGGTTCCTGATGGCTGGGAGTACGCTGATGTGATTCTGGCAGCGGTCCTGTACAGTTGTCAGGCTCATTCGTCAGGAAGGAGCACGATTAAAAAGACATGAGGAGAATGCAGGAGGCTTCTCTCTCTCTTTCTCTTTCTCTCCCTCCCTCCCCCATCTCTCCTGGATCAAGGCTTCAGTCTCCAGCAGGCCCCGACAAATAGCTTTGTCTGTGAATCACAGGAAAGACGCAGATAGTGGTTTTTTGACAGATCCGCGGGGGTCATATGTTGTTTGGATCTGATACAGAAAGGGATTTTGTTAATTCGTCTCTTTCATCCTAATAAAGATGGAAAATTACCCTCTTAAGAGCATAATGGAACATGATACTCTTAAGAGCAGATTGTTTGCTTTACCTGAATGTAAAACATCATTGTCTTTTGTGCCACCCTGGTTGTGTTTTGGAATGATCCTATTGTCTACCAAGTAGTGTTACACTGTTGCTGCTGAGAGGAAGGGACTTGTGATTCCCTTGTTGCATATGAGACACCTGATCCCACAGTGAGGAGCCTAATATATCAACTGCAGCTTTCCCAAGTCAGCCTGCCTGAGGGTGCTCTATGGTTGGGGCAGGGACTCGGCAGACAGTGGGGCAGTGGAGACTGTCCCCAGTCTGAGGGCTCTCTCAGCCCTCTTTGGCTTCTCCATTCCTCCCTCATCACAGTGGAGCCACTGTGCCTGGAAAAAAACGAATGGCTTGATGTCATTATGTTACCATTGTTCATTGTTTCAAAAGCATTAGCATAGATAAAAATCAATCACAATCTTGTGGGTTTTTTTAAATTATGTATTAAAATCAAAATAGTACTAAAGCCCATTCACGTTCCTCTTTCTCTCTCTCTTGGGTATCCGGCATTGGTTAAGTGCTCTTTTGCTCTGACGTGGCCTCTCTTGGTGTTCAACTAAGGTTTTTTCAGAAGGAATGCTCCATTACACTGCCATCCCTGCGCTTGACTCTGGACCAGAGCCCAGCACTAAAACTATTATTGTTCCCCTCCGCCTCCACACGCCCCCCCACCTCCATCTCCCCTCCGCTCACTGGTCAATTGGGTGTACTCATGTCCAGAGAAACAATATTCCACCAGCGAGACATTACACTGTCTGCCGCTCGTCCTTCACCCAGACTCACTAGTTAAGTGTGCAGGGAAGCTTTCCCGCACGCTGAGCTGTCCAGGCCAACAGTAAAAACAAAACGGTTACCCTGGGATGACCCCTTTGCATTAGGGGAGACGGAGCTCAGTCTAAATCCGTGCTCAGCGCGTGGCCAATGAAAAGCCACTTTCTGACTGTGTTATCTCTGGGGTCACGCAATGGGACCGCCAGCGTGGATGGGTGACACTATGGATCGGACAACCGTCTCTGTCTAAACCCCTGAGGCACACCAACCCCCTCCCTGACACACCCAGACAAACACCCCGTCCATCTGCAAAGGACTCTGTCACAGACACAACAGTAAACTCTCTATGTGTCCTGGACTGAAATATAACTCTTAACTAACAGTAAGGTACAAACATATTTCACACGTTTAGATTGTGAGTGGCTTCTTCCAGCTGAGATCCGCCCTGAATTTTGAATGGTCAGACTGAGTTAAAACTTCTGTTTTAAGACTTTTTCACTGCTGACTGTTGTTTTGTTTAATGTATCAATGTGCATATGGGTACTACAGGCGGTCAGCAGCAAGTCATTGTGATTCATATCATACTTGCTGCACTTCACAATGTGTATTAAAAAATGTATTTGCTGCTCTGTGTTGCCTCAGGATATATTCAGGTGGTCACCGGTGATTGAGCTCCAAGCTGTTGGCTGTAGTGCAGTTGCCTATTTGCCGTTTGCATTCTGATCTTTTTGCAGCTAATGCTTGGTAAATCACTGTAGTTAGACTGTGTAACTGTACAAAATGAACACATAGGAATGTAAACGGTTTTCCAGTTTTTAAACTGAAGCCAGTCTGTCTGATTATGATGATTATAATTATTATGATTATGATTATGTTTATATGCCAGACTCCCTTAGTCAGGTCAACTATCAGGGAACGAGAAGGACATACACAATATAAGCTTGTGGCTAAATGCAACGCTGAATCTTCATATTAAATTAAAACACAAATGACTAAATGTAATTCAAATCACAGAGTGGGACTCCAATACAAATTCAGAGCATAAGTAGTTATTGGCTGTCAGTACTAAACCAAAGTAAAGATGGCTAACCCACATGCTTCAGGTCTTAGTTCAATTGGCTCATTAAGGTTGATCAGAGGTAGAAGAAATGAGCTTTATCAGAAGGAGACAGAAGGCAGTAAGTGACTCTTCTACAACTACAGACCTTAATTCTTCATTTAGTCCCTGCCATTGATACGCAGCACAGATGCTGTTCTATTGCGTTCTCTTTTCCAGTTCAATCACCACTGGAATTCACGTTGCACAAATAGTTGCGAAAGCACATGCAGGCTGTTTTATGCATAAAGAGCAGCAGCTGCTTCTCTTCTGTAACCCTCCACCCACTCAAACCCCTCTTCAAGCGCTGCCAGATACACACAGTCAGACAGTTCACACCTGCCTGCGCAGACATATACACATACACTCATCTGCAAGCACACTCACATGAGCGCATTCACACACACACACACACACACACACACACACACACACACACACACATACATGTGTGCATACACACATACCCCTACATGCACATGCACAAACAAACACACATACACACAAGCATTCTCATGCACGCACGCACGCACGCAGACACACACACAAACACACACACCAGGCCATACAAAGAGCCCTGTATTTCAGAAGAGGCGATTTGGGGGGGGAAGCTGTAAATTCACATTAGAAATTGGCATGTTTTGAAGCTGCACCCCCACAGGGTCAAACTGCTGAATGACCGCGGCTCCTGTGATAAAGCAAGTGAATTCCAGAGTGCGCGAACGGTCCGAGGGAGGAGTCCTGACCGTGGCTGCTCCGGTACCTGTGACCTCTCCCTCGCCGCTGACCGTCGCACACAAATCACAACCCCCCCCTTCCCCGAGGGTGAATTACACAGACAGACAGAACGGATCCCCATTGTCTCCGCCAGCCCTAATGAACCCGGTCCAGCGCGCCTGACATTTACGTCCCCCTGGGCGTGACCGCGTCGCTCCGCGGGACACAGGGCTGGCCGTCCTGCTCTAATTGCTGCCTCGTAAGCAAGCACCGCGGTAACAAATCCAGTTAACGACCGTCCTGCATCGATCCCCGTTCCTCACCCCAATCCAAGCAGCGTGGAGGCAGGGGAGGGGCCGGGGGCGCGGGGGGGGAGACAGGACCCCCTATCCCCAATAAAGAGCAGCTCTCCGTGACAAAATAATAACCAAAAGAGGGTCAGAGAGGCACCATTACGGCTCCCCGGGCCCGACCCGGCACGGGGGGGAACAATGGGGTGCGGGGCGGGGCTCAGGGAAGGGGGGGGTGGGGTACGGGGGACTCATTACGACCTCAGAGTGGCAAACCTGTTCAATTTGTACCATTAATAAGAGCTGAAGAAGCACTTTCCCCCCGATCCCTGTGGAACCATTACAGCCAGAGCCAGAGAGCCAGACCGAGCAACCTGCAGCACTGATGGTACAGAGCAACGGGGATCAGCCGAACAATCATACTCATCGCATGAACCAATACCGATCTCTGCTTAAAAAATGACAAGCGATTCTTTGACTTAGGAACAAGTAACATTACAACAGTTACTAAATACAAACAAATTAGAACTACTACACACTAATACAACGATAACAACTAAATACACCAATTTCAACTTGGATGGATACACTACTCTATTCTGCTGGAAGTGGCTCGGGATGAGAGTGCATGCTAAATGAACGTAATGCAATGTAATGTAATGTAAATACAGATTCATTCAGGAACATGTGATGTTACAAGAGTTACCTAATACAGATTAATGAATATTGCAACGGTCATCAAGAGTTGAAATAGGCACACTCCTCAGTTATAGTACTGTAAATCATGCACATGAAATCAACATGAATGATGATGTCTAATCTGATCTGGTTTTGTAGCATGTTCCAACTCCAGGATGCATAACGATTAAAAACCTTCTTTTCAAGCTAAGTGCAAGGGTGGGGTATTTTAAAATGTAACCATTTGTTTGAATGAAGGTGATAGCTATTTGAGTTGCTAGCACACAAGCAAGAGGGGAGTTTTCCTGTAACGACCTTGTAAAACAAAGTTCAATAGCTGATATGTCGTATCCAGTGTTTGACTTTTTTTTAAAATCCCCCCTTACTCTCTACAGCAATGAATCATGGAAACATTACATTAATACATTGTTATTAATATCGCAGACCTTAAATATTATACATTGACTGGCTATTTGATCAAATGAAGCATATGAATTTTCAGACATTTAATAACATTTTAATTACATTTAATTTACAGTTTCATCAACTAAATGATAAATACCCCCTAACTGATAGTCACAGTGCTGGAAATGAGTGGGGAAAATCACAGTCTATGGTTAATCTTAATTAACGTTTATTCTCTTCCGCCTCTTGAGTACCTTGCCTTCTCCATCTCACAGCCACTCTTCTGCTGGTAATACACCACCTGACTCTCTACTTTTATTTAGTTTTTTCCACATTACACACCATTTTTTCCCCCAACACATACCCCTTTACTAGGCCTCTTATACTTCCGTTGTACTCTATCCCATGATTCCTTTTTATCCTTTTCTTTAACTATAACTGGAACTGATGGTATCCATGTCCTGCCTCACATAAACCTTCTTCTGTACCTCACATACACCTCATCCTTTAGGCTCGATATCCATTCCTGTCATACCTTAATGTGTGCAATATCGGACTGCCACTCCTCCATACAAACACAGAACCATCAGGATTGCGTTAATACCGTCAGCAGTAATGGTGGGAGTGAGGACTGCGTTCATAAGGTCATGAGGGTTAACCTGTGCTCTCCAGACAGGTGTGGATGGAGTGGAATGGTCTGGTCATAGAAGAAGGTGACAAGGAAATAGCCGTGCATTCTAGAGGTCTATGGTACCTGCATGTGTCTGGCTGAAAAGACACTAACTACACAGAACTGGGAGTGGTGAGTGCATGCTATATCTACACAGCAACTTACATAGGTTATACTTTTTACATGCTATCCATTTACACAGCTGGATATTCACGGAGGCAGTTCTGGATTAAATCCAAGGGCCCTAACAGGGAATGGAACCAACAACAAAATCGGTTACGCCCCGCTCCTCACCACTATGCTACATTGCTGCTCCAGTTGTTAGGGGTCCCAGATTTGCAAGATCTACATGTAAGAGGAGCCAAAGACACAGTACATCTACATACAGTATGTGTTAGGGGCTGACCTTGAGAGGGACAGGGTATGTACACACCAGTGTGTGAGAGAATGAGAATCCATAAGCTCAGTGTGAAGCCTCTGTCGCAGCGGGCCAGCCACACGCCGTAATGGAAAAGAGCCGAGCAGTTATCCCGGCAGAGAGAGACCGCCGCGCATCTGGCCTGATTCAAATCAGATGCAGATTCGGTTGTTTCAGCTCGCTTGCCGGGGCGATTACACCATTACCCAATTCAGAGACGGCGCACTCCTGGCGCCGTCCCAAGCCCCCTCCTCTGAGCCCCCTCCCCATCTCCACCCCGAGCTTCCTTCATTCGGAGGAGGTTAAGCACTCATCCAGCTCAACAGCAGACTTACTGGCACTCAGGAAGAGGCTTTCCTAATGTAGCATGTCAAACAAACATATTTGTGAGAAACTCAGGCAAGCTTCCTGATGTAACGTATCATACTGAAACATACTAGAGCGAAACTAAAGCAGCCTTCCTAATATAATGCATATTAATATGAAACTGTTGCAATATTCCTAATGTAACGTACCATACTGAAATATATTAATATGAAACTGAAACAACTTTCCTAATGTAACACATCATACAGAAATATATTACAGTGAAACTAAAGCGGCCTTTCTAATGTAACATTTGATAATGAAACATAGTGTGAAACTGAAGCAACCTTCCTAATGTAGCGTATCTTACTGAAACATATTAAAGTGAAGCCGTAGAATCTGGTAGGGATCCTTTTGTTTTCCTCTCTCCTCACTTATTTGCGTTTTATTTCTGGGTGACTGGACGTGTTTGTCTGCCTGCTAGGGAAAGACTGAGAGGGAAAGAGAGGCGATGGGGTGCAGGGGAAGGGTGCAATGTCTCCACGGTGGTATTTTTGTCACTGTTGCTCGGGGTGACTGTGGCTTCCCTTCGTGATTTCACACGGGAACGCTGCTACCATGTCCTCTGTCCTGGTGTCACGTCACCCTGGCGATGTGTGGCTCTGTCTCTGGGTGCTATGCTCCTCCCCTGGCGCTCTGACCACAGAGTTCCACTTCATGTCTGCCTGCCACGGAATTCCGGGATAATGGTTCTAATTCCCGCCCTCCAGTTGCGTCATCATTATATGCAAAAACATATCTTCAGGGATATGTTTCGCATGTAATAATGCAAAAAAATATCTCCGAGAATGGTTTTTGCATACACATGCACACACAAGCACACACATACATCAGTAGGGTGTATGTGTGTTTGAGTGCACAATATACGAATATACAATAGATTGAGAGCACAAGCCTTCATTTGCATTGGTTTCAACCTAATACGCTTCTGCAGGGGGAAAAACAATTGGGGGGAAAAAAAAAAAACAAATAAAGCAAAACTAAATCCCTTTCCTCTTCAGAATTCCAGCACAGCACCCGTGGCATTTGTAAAAAAACTAACAACAACACGCAAATAAGGAGATCTCAAACATTACATATTCGGTAGACAGAATCAAACAAACAAACAGACATATATCTACAGAGGAAAAAAAACCTCACTAACATCAAACAGCAAACAACATTAGAGTCTATAAATCTATAAGTGCACAGAGCTGCATGGCACAAACATGAAGACAGAGTGATAGAAATATATATATATATATGTGTGTGTGTGTGTGTATATGTAACTGAAATATGCATGACAAAAGGAAGTTACAGGTTTTATTTCAAAACCTATCCAAAGCTCTATGCTCTATCCAAAGCTGCATAGTGGTAATTTGTTCACTGAGGTATTTTGTTGGCTGTTTAATGCCATTAAATATCAAGAAGGACTGTGTGCTGCATGTTGTATTGTCTCAGTCAATCCAGGCACCGTTCTGTATCTCGAGGGGTTGAGTGGATGTTTTATAGTTGTTTTGTCGGAATAACAATCCTCCCAAAGGCTTGCCGTTCCAGGGAACGTGACTTACCACGGTCATGCCATCGCACGCCGCGGTTTATTTTCCTGTAAAAGGAGATTTAACGGCTGTGTGGGTGCACGGCTTGCCATCAGGCTCAGCCCTCAGGTTTACGAAGCTGGCATCACCGAAAACCAGCTTTATCGTCCCCGTGACTTTACTGTGCGCCATTAACGCGGGACACGTAAAACCAGAAAGGTCATTCCTACTCTAAAAGCGGGGAATTGCGAGCCCTAGATCATGACTGCGAGCGAGGACAAATCTAACGCCCTCTCCATCCTTGTCGCATGGGTGACGACTGAGGACTGAGCACTGCAGATTCAGGCTCTGAAAACCACCCACAAATAAAAAGACAGATAGACCATTTCCACTCACAATACCTTGTTAAAACAAACACATGCACTTTGTTACAACCACAGTATCAAAGATAGTGTTGGTTGCAGTGATCACCTCTGCTTTATCAGCAGACCTACTTTCATGTTATCCTGATTTGGTACACTGGCAGAGAAATATACTACTTATATAATGATCCGTATAATACTACAATCATGATGAAGATGTACACTAATCTATATTTACCAATATGAATAATAAAATAGAAATCTCATGTAATATATGCATCATAGCATTTCAGTCTTCACAAAATTACATGTCACGTATTTCTAAAATGTACCTTATAATCTTACACATACATGCTTATGTGGTCCTGGCTGGGACATAAAGGCTAGAATCTTACATAACATCTGTTTATATTTTGGTTAGCAACTAATTCTGGAAGCAGTGTTCTGTGTGGGTAAGAAGCAAACCACAGGTTGCGGGTTCGATTCCCTGAGGAGGGCCCTGATGATGTAATGCTGCCAGACGAATAATAATGTAGTGTAATAAAGCGGCGCATGCCAAAGGGCTTTGGATCTCTACAGTGTGTTTGGCTGAAGCAGGTGGCGTAAAGTTGGATTAAAAAGTCGGACATATTGTGCGAGCATCTGAATAACTTCCTGCACCCAGCCAGTGCAATCTCCTGCTCTGCTATCAAATGGTTCCCGTTGTGTTTCTTACGGAGGAGAGCACATTAATTCTGTATGATGCTGCAGTGTCCCTATTCTGTCTCCGCAGGAGAGGGGCCGAGAACTCGGTGAGGTCAGAGCTATCAATGTGCTATTAATAGGAAGATCCCGAACGCCTGAATTCGATACCGGGGCTCCTATAGCTACAAGATTAAAAAAAAAAAAAAGAAAGGGCCGAAACAGGAGGAACGAGAGATGGGCATGGGGGACAGAAAGCATGGATGCTATTTATCCTTGTAAGCAGTTTGTGTGCAGTTTAATGAATCCTACGCGAGTGTTCACTTTCAACACTCAGAGAGAGAGCTCCGTTTTAAGAGCCCCCCCCCCCCAATCACCCCACCCCCCATTCTGAAAATGCCTATTGATTTTTCCCCTGTAACTGGCTGTGGGGCAGTGGCATTCTCTCACACCATGAGCGCACGGGAGCTAAATTGAGCCATTTCGAATGGGCAGCCGTCCTTAGCCAAGGCCCCCGCTCTCTCTCTAAAGCCTCTCCCTGCCAATTTACTGTCACCGGGCACGGGTTTTGTCCGGAGCAGGGGGCAATTCGGCTGGCCCCCGTTCCTTCACTCAGACGGAGATCAAATCCTGAGGTACCAGTGGCCAAATGAGGCCCGAGTCCAAATCATGGCCTCGTATCCCAGCTGAAATTGTGTGTCCCGCAAGATAAGACGCAGAAAACCAATTTATGTCTTTTTTTTCCGCGCCGTTGTCGTTCCTTGTTTCCTAGTTGGCAGTTAAAGGAGAGTCTGGGCCAGCCTCCACAGGTTGACCCTCAGGCGGTGCGGCTGTGTGTTAGCGTGCACTGCGTTCAGGCTGTTGGTGCTTTACACCGAGGCCTCCTGAATTTGGCTGGTGTTTCAGGGTGTTGCGGGATAGGGGGCAGCTGGTCCCCCCGGTTTCACTCACCAATGAATAGCCACATGATGGGACTGTATTTGGCTCTTGTGACCAACTGCCTGATATATGTGATACATTAGATTCTAGTAGATGAGGGAATGGGAATTGCTGGGGCCTGACCAGTGTACCTGAGTTAGATTATTAAAGCTATTAAAGCGTACTTAGGCTACATATATTACATACACGGATGAAAACACTGACTATTTGCCGCAGGCAAGTATTTTTAAACAAGGGCAATTGTCAGCCGTGGCTGACTAGTCCGCTTGGTGTGTAATATTTTTTGAAGGCTGTGTATGTATTAAAACTTTATTAATATTACAAACATTAGGTTGCTGGGTGCTTTGAGGATTCAATCTGTGAGAAAAATGCTACTTTAATGCAAGTGCGAGTTTATTGTGAACACAGATATATTCAACAAGCCAACAGTCCACATAGGCACAACCTTGATAAATCATTATTTTCCCACTTGTTACCAACATACACCTCTTCAACAGGGAAGGATGATTCACATGATTCACAAAGTCTGCCACAAGCCCATACCCATCTGACTGAACAGAAAAACGAATGACTGAAAAGCACAGAAATTCGGTTATTTTCAATGATTAAATCAGTGCATTTCTGTTGTTTGGCATACTTTATCAATGAATCCATCTGTGATCATTCACTCCCTTCCACCATCAATGCAGAGCATCTCTGTTCTATATAGAATGAAGCAAAAAGTAAAAATTAAATGAAAAAAAAAGGCTGGGGATATTTCACGTGAGAGGAAAACAGATAGTTTTCACGCTTGGTGACTAGTGGAGTGGGTCCTCAATCAGCTCCTCTCAGGTAACGAAGAGAGAACAGAACAGAACAGGTGGCATTCTGTGGAAAGGAAACAGTGCACTTGCCTACCGACTCCCAGATCCTTCAGGAGCTAAAGAGCCTTTCACACACAGCACCTCAGCTCTCTCAACAGTTGATCCCCCTCTACAGAATCGCTACCCTGATACACATAGGACGTACACAGTCCAGGTGTCCTTGAAACAGGGATGTGTCGCACTATGATGATGTCACTCGCATACAACAAATGCCGGCACACGCACAACGCAGTATGACATAATCACACCAACACATCCCAGTAATGATATAACCAAACCTGTCCGTGCCATACTTCTGCAGTAATGCATATTTGACT